>NC_056725.1:914760462-914777899 GCF_019279795.1 Protopterus annectens | reverse complement strand
TTTTCCCTTTTTAAAACCCTCCCATAATTATACAATAAATTAATAAGTATGACTATGTGGTAATGCACACGTTACACATGAGAGCCTAATTATGTACGTGTTTGACGTATTTCTTTTACAAACAGACTGGTTTAGTAACTGGCATTGCCATAGCAGGCAGATCACAGGAATGATTCCATGTGTGAAAAAGTCCTCACATTTGATTTTTTCAGCACAGCACTGACTTCGGACATTGTACACACTTCTGCATTTTAGCAGTTTTGTCCCTTCCCTCTTATGCACAACCGATTATTCTGTCTCCTGTTGAGGTTTGTAAGGGCACATTCATGTTATTTATGTCTGCAAATGGAATGAATGTGTTACAGAGAATGTACTTCTACATATAGATGTCTGCATGTGTGTATGCATATATACTTATAATGAACTCGCTGACCTCCATGAGGCGGTCCAATTAGAACCAGCCCATCCAACCCTGGCACGCCTGGATCCATAATTTTATACTCATAGTTCCTTCACCCCACCCGAGTTCAACATACACAAATACCATCCATTGTCCATTTGCTATCACAGCCATGACACTCCACCACACATTGCCCTCTCCCAAGTGTTAAGAGCCCTACACGTATGTTGTCCCAACCCATGTATTCTCAGGCTCTCCCACCATTTAGTCCTTGAACATACCTGCCCTTGCTTGTGTAATGGTCATATGGCCAAACATTCTATCAATTTTTGGGTAGTCCCACAAGGGACTACCCTCTGATTGTAAAGTAGACTTAGCAGATCAACAATGTTACTCCCACTGGTAATATCCTGCCTGTGGTGTGGGTAGCAGTGCTTTGCTCACCCCTGCCCAGCTTGATATGACATACGCTAGCAGCGCTATATAATACTGGGGTTGCTGTTGATTCCCTTCTCATTCCTTTATTGTTACATTGTTCATTCTTCATAGATATATATATATATATATATATATATATATATATATATATATATATATATATATATAACTGGTGCCAGAGCCATGGCCTCAAGCTAAACGCCAAAAAGTGTATAGTCATCCCCTTTGGCAAAAACAAAGTGCCCACAAATTACCACATAGGTGGTAATCCATTAAGTACAGAAGAAGTAATTAGTGACCTGGGGACCCAAGTTGATAAATCTCATTTGACAACCACGTGGCCAAAGTGGTTAGAAAAATATTTTATATAGCCCACCTAATCATGAAGGGATTCACATCTAAATCAGGGGAGGTCATCGTGCCTCTTTACTCATCCCTCATCAGGCCCATAATTGAGTACACTGCCCCTTTTGGGATGTACCTTACCAGACACCTGCAGCAACTGGAAAGACCCCAAAAGTACTTCACCAAGAGGATCAAAGGGCTCAAACAGATGCCATATGCTGCCTGGTTAAAGAAACTCCAGCTCTACTCAGTGGCATACTGCCTGCTTAGAGGCAATCTGTGCCTGATGTATAAAGCCATGTCCAACCCGGAATTAATGGACATGCTGCACCTCAGAAAATCCAAATCCCATCGAGCTGCGCCGAGACTTGAACCTCAGCACTGAAATAAATAGGACATGCTGGAGGGACAGATTCATAACCCAGAGGCTCCCTTCACTCTGGAATAAAATCCCAGTCCAGATTAGGCAGAGTCCCTCATTGACTCTCTTCAAGAGGAATCTTGATGAGTGGATGGGAGATCGTAGGGTTTACCTGGTATCACTTCTGTGTCACTGTTAGACAGAGGCACAGTATACTAACCTCAAAAAAGGACATAGCAAAATTAATTTAAAATGGGTGGTGAAAGCCAAACACACTCTGGCTAGGCTTATGAATGCCCTAGGGCAGATAGCCTAGTATGAACCTATGAACCTATAGAGATATATATATATATATATATATATATATATATATATATATATATACTTATATACATTTCCTATGCTGGGCACTGCTTAGACCTGTGCAAGCACACTCAGATTTGCTTACTTGTACTTATATATGTTTACTACTGCTTATTTGTGCTTACACCTGCTTACTAGTGCCTTATTCATTATGACAGTGCCACTTTGATTGAATGACATTTAGTTAAATATCTCATGTGATACTCTTATGTCAGTTTTACAGCAAAATGACATTCATTCCACATGGAAAATTATATGTGCTATTGTTGGGCTCGAACTGTGAATGCCTGTTCGTTAGGCAGATGCTCTAAACACTACACTATTGACGTTTAGGTTGATTCCGCATGTTTTTCTCTATTTGAATGATTTTGATGTGTAAGCTACGCTCGGAGGAGGGAAGTGACGTGCAAACATGCTGGGCTTTGCTTACATCTTCAATATTGCAGCAATTCAAATGTATAATAGGGACACGGGGAATCTAATTGTGAAAGTTCTAGGGTCAGGGCTCAGCATTCCACTACGTGCTTGTGTGTTTACAACTTTGATTTTATTTCACTGTTTGTGGACACTCTTGTATGCTTAATATACATTTCGGTATCCATGGACACTGAATTACTGACTTACTATTAGAGGCGGGCTCTACTAGTAAGCATAGTAGGTTGTGCACCTGTCAGGGCATGTTTACACCTCGGTAGAGCACTTGTACACACCCCCTGCACTCGCACATGTTTCCTGTGCACATCGAGGGTGCAGCGGCGCCCCCTCATACATATTCATAGGGCGCTGCTGCACCATCTGTAGTGAGGATGCTCGGCGCAAGGCTAAAACCGTCCTTGCGCCGAGCTTCTTGAATCCTGGGAGAATCTCTGCAGCCTTGCTTGTGTGGTTTTATCAGTACAAAGGGAAATCTTTGCTAAACTGTGTCAATTACTATTGAATGTATTAAACCCAGCTGCTAGCGAATTGAATCTGTGGCAGCAAGTGTTAATGCATTGTTGTTGGAGGCAGATGTTACTGGGTTCGAATATGTGTGGAAGTACTGGAAGTACTAATTTTAAAAGTATGTATGATACTTTAAACATATCTACTTATATTATTGCCATTTACCTTTGCTTTGCGTTGGTGCGGGAGCCCAATAATTCTTCAAAGAAAAGAAATGGGGAAGACAGAAAAGTAATGAAATGGGGAGCAAGTGGGGGGGGGACAAAGTGAAAGGAGGGAAGGAATGTGCAGGAAAGATGTAGAAAAGAACCACAGCTGTCCATTTCTTCAAAAATAAAACATGACGATATATGCAAAATTTTAGATGAATTTGGACTGTCACCTCCAGAGAGAGGAGTAGCCACAACACGATTTGTTGTATAGGGAACTGGACCAAATCAAGTGGGTCATGAAGATATGTGCAAAATATTTTTTGAGAGAAAGAGGAATGTTGGGGAAGGGATGTAGAAATGTCTGGGTGAGGTATGTTGGGCAGGTGAGGAAGCAATTGCAGACAGACAAGACAAAAAGACAAGAGACAGGGATGGTGAAGGACACAAGAGGTGGGTGTACAACATGGTTGGGGAGAGGGTGGGAAATCTAGGTCCCATGTACATTGAGGTGGTTGACAGTGAGAATCTAGTCCTCACCCAGTGGACTGTCATCACTGTCACCTCACTGCACCAGTTGCTGCAGTCCCCAGTATCTGCATCTCCTATGAGTACTCTGAAACAGGATGTAGAGCAGGCACTCCATCTGGCATAGGCATGCATCCAAAGTGTGGCGCACAATCCTATGCACCATCCTTGGCAGTTCTGAGATGATAAACTCACCACCTCCGCCACTGCTCCTGGAGGAAGCCACAGGCCTATCCTCCAGGGCAGAGCTACCTGAGGGGCCGCGTAGTGCAGAGGCAGCAGAGGGAGTGCTGCCAGGTTGTGCACCAGACAGGCTGGGCAGCAGTGCTGTAGTCAGTGAAGTAGAGGCTGGTGGATCCCATGGAACAGGCCTACCCCGTTGTGCTTTGGGAAAAACAAAAAAAATAAAAATAAATAAATAAAGAGAGAGAGAAAAGGGTTGGGTTAGAGAAAAAAAGGGAGAACATTAGTACCTTCATATGTGACATACAAAGTATTGATAGAATTATTTACTCTATTCTTTTACCTTTACTTTTAACACTCCAAACTGATTTCTTCATTACTTTTAAGACTATCCAGTTCATAACAGAGGCACACTATAGTACAGATTGCAGCCACCGGTCCTTGATGTATGCATATGTTGCACTTATGCATGTTCCAATTATACTGATTATAGTTCATAAAAGGTTGTTTGTACTACTGGTGTGGAGGTATGAAGTTACATTCCAATAATGATGAAAACCTAACAGTATTGTATATTTGAGAAGTGTGTTTTTTGAAACAAAACCGATGACTACTCTCTAATATTCTACTGTTATTTTGTCCTACAGACTACTGAATGCATACTTTCCTTTTACAGTTTAGAGATGTATGCTCACTATTATATGAGAACATGGCACTATTGCTTTGTGCTACAGACTAAGCATGCATAGTTTCTTTTACAGCTCAGATATGCATGCTCATACTGATACAACTGTATTAAATAACAGCTAAGTGGTCCTTAACTTTAAATGCTACTAAATTATTATTATTAAAATACTATTTGGACAGTACTGTTCTGATACATACATACCACATGCTTTTCATATCCTTAACAAATATGCTGCATGGTACCTGGCATTCAAGGCTCACTCTGTAACAGCTGTGGAAAAAAAACAGAACAGAACACCATTATGAATACCATTCTTAACTACATTCAGCTTTTAACTATTACAATTACTCACTGAAATTGATACTTAAACATCTTTGAGGTGTCCCCTGTATGAAATTCCTCAATCCAACAGTTGACAGTGTCCAACTTCCTCCTCTGGAAGTCATCAAAGTGATGTCTGTATTGTACACCAGTGCTGGGGATACCTGTAGCTTTTCTCAAAGCCCTGGCAATACTATTCCGGGCTTCAGACTTGTATTCTGAGCCTGAATAGTCCAGCTGCAGCAACCAGGGCCCATGCTCCTTAACTAGGAGTCCAACAAACATTTTGGACTCCTGCACATCCCACCTATGTGTCCAAATGTGCACACCCTCATCAGCAACTCCTGGCATGCCTGCTATAGCTCAAGCTCAATGTATAATGACCATTTCCTGCTAACTGCATTTAATATGCTGATGTTTTCCACACTTATTGCACATCTTGCGCTTACTGAGAGTGTGCATATTTTGGTTTTGCAACATTTGAAAATGGCAGGTATCACTTACTATTACACAAACATGGTAGGTGAGGATGCACACTGCCAGGCACCATGTTTGTCCAGTGTTAAGTGTTGCGCAACTTTGGCAAGCATTGCAATGTCAAGATTATTTGGTATACAGGGACTTGTGTAAATGTGCTAGTCAAATGAACCATGTCTACATGTCTCCTACACTTACAGCTATTACCACAATAAGGTTGATAAAACAGTTGTGTATGTTGCACTTCATTGCTATAATCTGCAATTTCATAACAGTAAAACAAAATTTCCATACCCAGTACTAGAACAGTGGACCATCTGCACTCCACATCTACACTTAACACTTGCTGGCACGGGATTAATGACATGATATCCCCTATCTTTTGTACTTTATTCGAAAATGCATGCTAAAACAAATCCTCTTATTCTACCTACTTTCTATAGTTATCAGAACACTATAGTAGATCTATCCCAATTTTTGGTCCTTTGTCCCCCCATTAGCTTAGTGTCCAGATTTCTTGCACTAAAAGGTTGGGTGGTGCGATCTACATTCAGTCTACAGGTTTCACAGTCAGCAGCACTGGTGTGAGCTGCAAAACCTTACCTACGAGCACCATGCATCATTAACATTTATGGCACAATGTCACACAATACTGTGTGATGAGGAGTATTGAGTATGTGAAAACACTCCATGTAGGCTCTGTGCAGAACCTACATGGAGTTTATTGAATCCGGCAGAATAAAAATAATAATAATCATAATAGTAAAGATGATTTTTAATGGAGGAAAGTGAAGAAGAAAGAATGGCATTTATTTGGGAGAACTCAAATTATTTAACCAAACATTATGGGCTGCTCAGAGAGAATATGATCCCAGGGAACACAGTGTGCCCATATAACTATGAGGGAGACATGAATACATCTTTCAAGACTGAACAAAATAAATTGTTCTTTGCCTTTATATATAGTACATGAGTAATGGGGAAAATCTGGAGAAAACAAAAGTACAAACAGAGCATGAATTTTCCTTTTAGACCTGACATTTCAATTCTTTGCCAACATCATACAGAAACTGAAACAAATAATATAAAAGACAGTCTTTAATTCATGGCCTGCTCAGTTCAAAGGTAAAAGGTTATAGTAAAACAATAGTGAATTCTTTCAATTTCTTTTGACTTCCATAAGCTTTTCTTAACTTCCTTATGATTTTTGGCTCCACATCTTTATTAGAATCATGGTTTCACATATCCACAACCAGTGCTTTAAAAATGTGTTTTTCTGTACCTTGTATTTGGCAACTACTTCTTGGTGGTAAAGGCTAATGTCAAGGGCCTTTAGCTGACCCAGTTTGCAGATGACAGAAAATTTGTAGCCATCAGAGATTTCCCCAAGACACAAACATCTTACAATAGGGTCTAACATAGAGAAGTGATTGCTGCCAAAGCCACAGATTAATGCTCAATGCCAAGAAATACATTATGGTGCCTTTTGGGAAAATTACCACCCAGGCCAATCAATACATTGGTAAGACACCCCTAAGAGTGAACCTGGTAGTTAGGGATCTGGGAACATATGTAGAAAACAATCTGGCCTTTGACCAACATGTGGCCAGAGTAATAAGAAAATCATTCTATGTTGCCCAATTTATAAGTAAGGGCATAGCATCCAGGTACATGGAAGTCATAGTGTCACTTTACTCTTACATTATCAGACCCCTTTTTGAGTATAATGTCCCTTTCAGCATGCACCTGACTGACATATTCACAGCTAGAATGGCCACAAAGGTTCTTTAGCTGGAGAATGCAGGGTATAAACACATTGTCCTATACAAATCACCTGAAAGCCTTATCTCAATACTCCATCTCCCACTGGTTACTGAGAGGTGATCCTTGCCTGGCATATAAGGCATCCTCAGATCCAACTTTGATGGGCCTTTTGCACATCTGCAAAATGAACAGCATCAAAAACACTAGATCTGAGGAGTTAAAATTATAAGACATTTTGGTGAGACAGATATGTGTCTCAGAAGATCCCTATGCTCTGGAACAGGGTCCCCATCCATGTGAAGAAGAGTCCCTTCCTAACCCTTTTTAAGAGTAACCCTGACCAATGGATGGAAAATCATAAATTCACCCCTGTGTGGCCTCATGTCTCTACTAGACAGAGGCAGACAGCAATGCCGAAACTAACATACCCCCTGCATAACTTCTAGAAACTTCCTAACTCACATACCCACTCCTACAAAATGCTTATAATACATAAAGACACAATTGGTTTAGGTTGCATAACTAGGCTTATAAAGGGATCATTAGCCTAGTATATACCTAGGAACCTATAATGCACTTTGTCACATGCATATCTCTCAACTGTCCAGAATTTTGCAGAATGACCAAATTTTTGCTTCATATTTTTGGTCTGATCTTCATAACATTTGTGGGTTTCTGGTAAATCATTCAGGATTGAAGTTGCTAAAAATGATAGGCATTTGTTTCAGACTTCATATTTGTAGAATACTGTGTGTATGTTGTACAGTATTTCAAGGAAAGCACATGCATATAAATAGCAAGCATGCGCTAGCTTCATTGATATTTTGAGAGTGCAGCCAGAGAGTGAGCATGTATGACTGTGATAGTTAGTTTATAAGTTTATCTAAGTTAAAGTTATTAAGCCTCAATCCTGATGTCTTTGTATATAATAAATCTGCTTGAACAGAACTCACAAATGCTTGTCTGTTTTATCCTGACTGGATGAGTGACATGGTGTCAGAACCAGGATTCCAGAGACTGCTATCCAGAGCTACAAGGTGCAGAGTTAACAGGGAAGGTAAACCAAGTGAACCAAGCACAAAATGAACAAAAGGTAATGAAAACTTGCACAAAGAATTTATTTTATAAAAAAAAAATAAATAAAACAGAGCATTACAAGGTCACATACCACATTATTAAACAAGCGAGAGGCACAAAGAGTTTATTAAATAAATGAAATGTTTGAAATTAAGATATTTGATAAAATGATTATCAGAAAAACACATAAAGGGTTTAGAATTTCCTTGGAGTTATAAAACAAGCATGTTTAACGTAAAATGAGCACAAGAAAAGTATAATGGGCATGAAAAGAGATTAAACAAGGAAAACAAATATAATAAAGGGCAAAAGGGGCACATTAAGCATAAATAAAGCAAGGTGACTACATGTTTTTTGGAAAATTGCTGTGTTTTGGAATAAACTACTGTTTTCCATTTATTGAAGCTATTCGGGGCATTACTAGAGTTATTTGAAGTATTTCAAAGTGTGTAAAAGTGCTTACAGTGTATGCTTATTGCTGTGCATTTATCCAAAGAGTTTGTGTGCAAAGTGTAACTATTTCATAAAGTGCAGTCAAAATACAGCCATTTTGAAAAGTGTCTTGTACTGGGTGTGTCCATTCGCAAAGTGCTGCCATTACAGAGTATTTCTTGCACTGTAAAGAGTTATTTTGCAAAGTACAGCCATTTTGGGAAAGTTTCAGTGTGCTGTGTACTGTTTTATTTGCAAAGTGCAATTACTTTGAAATGTTTTTACTCTGAGGTTTTTCTGCCGAGTTCATTCGCACAGTGCAGTTATTTGGAAATGTTTCTTACATTGATGAGGTGATTTCTTGCAGTACAGTAATTTCGAGACTATTCTTGTGGCTGAGAGACTTATTTTGCAAAGTTCAGTTATTCCGAAGCTTGTTGTGTTGTTGGGCATAGTTACAAATACTGACATAAATTTCAGGCATATGTGCAAGTGTGCAAGCTCATACAGTTAAAAGTGGACTAGGGTTGCATTATGTTTTACTGTAATTTGTTGGCATGGCAGATGGATTTCAAAAAACATTACCACTTGTATTTGATTAGAATATTCAGAGAAGTGCAGAATATTTGAGCAAGAGTACAATATTTTTATACAAGCAGCTCATTCTGACAAAGATGCATGCACCAAGGCATTCATTTTGCCAAACCTGGTTGGGTCAGAGACCATTGAAAGAGAGCGTTTGTTTGTGTATGCACCAGCAGTATATGACAGAGATGTTGAAAACCCTCTTATTGTTACACAGGCTGAATCAAGGGAAGACCCCAAGTGTTTGACATGTAAATTCAGGGAAATATGTAACCCTCAGACAAATGTTACATTAGAGAGGCATTTGTTTCACACAAGAGATCAAAAGCAAGGAGAAACTTTTGCAGCTTATATTACTAACCTGAGAAACAAAGCTAAAACATGTAGATTTGATGACTTAAAAGATGAGTTTATAAATGGCAGGCTTGTGTGTGGTATTAATAGTGCTGCAGTGAGAAGGATTTTGCTTTGTGACAGTGATTTAACACTGAGCAAAGTTATTGAGATTTGTCAAATCCATGTGGTTACAGAAAGTCACACAAGTATGTTTGCAAGTGATAAGAGCATGGTTTCAGCAGGCTCCAGAGCAAATGTAAACAGCATGCAATACATGGCTAGTAGAAGCAGGCCTAAGCACATGATAGCTGTAACTCTTGTGGGTGTGGCAGGTAAAACACGTAGTTTTCCAGCAAGTTCTAAGAAAAGGACATGCTCAATGCAGTACAAGGGTGAGACAGCAAAACCCAAATCAAACTTTATTGTTAACTGTCGCAACTGGGGTGCCAATCATGAGTCTTAAAGAGAAAAATGCTTAGCATTTGCCACAAGTGTAAAAAAATGGAACCATTTTCAAAAGTTTTGCAAATCAAGTAAACCTCACACAGTTATAAAGAAAGGTCACTTAAAAAGTAAGTTGATCACATAGAGAGCTGCAACTCTACTTTCTATGTAGATGGTGTGCCAGTGATTTGTGAAAAGGTTGATGCAGTAAATTCGATGGCAAAGAATGAAGAGTTTTGTACTTTCCAGATCAATGGTAAAACCACCGAGCTCAAAGTAGACACTGGTTGAAAGTGTAATGTTATGTCAGCAGACACTTTTGCTAAGGTGAGAGCTGGTGAACAACTTAATGTGGCCAGCTGCGCAAAACTTGTAGCTTATGAAGGTGAGGAAATTCAAACAGAAGGCTCAGTAGTGCTTTCATGTTATTTGGCTAGGAACTGCTAAAACTGACTATTCTATGTAGTCTGAAGACCTGTGCAGTCATTATTGGGCCTCAGAGACACTTTGAGAATGAATCTGCTTTCCTTTACCAAAGAAGTTCATCATATAAGCATGTCTCAGTTCCAATTTTACTGAAGCTATTTTCTCAGAGTATGCTGATGTTTTTGATGACAAGTTAGGCAAACTTTCAGTTGTGTATTCTATGAAGATAGACCCAGAGGTCAGCCCAGTGGTCAGACTGGCAAGAATAATCCCAATATCTATGCAGTATAAGGTTAAAGCTCACTTGGATAAAATGGTGCAATAAGGTGTAATTTGTCCAGTCATAGAACCAACTGTATGTGTGTCATCCATGGTAGCAGCCCACAAAAAAGGCTCAGACAAAATCGGAATATATATTGACCCTAGGTATTTAAACAAAGCATTAAAGAGACCACATCGTTCTATGCATACAGTTGAGGAAGTCACAGCCCTGATACTGAATACCACTGTTTTTTCTGTCTTGGGTGCAAAAAGCTCATTTTGGCAAGTAATGCGTGATTGCAAATCTTCACTACTGAATACTTTCAGTACCCCATTTGGAATATATAGATTCCTCAGGATACCATTTGGAATAAATTCTGCAAGGGAAGTCTTTCAGTGTGTAATGGAGCAAATTTGTTCAGGTTATCTTTGTGCCATAATAGTAGATGATTTATTGGTTGGAGGCAATGGTGAAGCAGAGCATGATAGAAACCTTTGAAGAGTTCTAGACAGAGCACAGGAAGTGAACTTAAAGCTCAATCCTCTGAAGTGCAAATTCAGACTACCAAAAGTTACATATGTAGGTCATTTATTTACTAGCACTGGCTTCTGACTAGACCCATTCAAGCAAGCAGACATTCTTAAGATGCCAGCATCAGATAATGTTCAAGGTCTACAATGTTTTCTTGGTATGGTCAGCTATCAAGACAAGTTTATACCAGACTTCAATGAGTTGACAGCACCTTTAAGAGGAAGCTAATGCACAAAAATGTTACATGGTCTTGCTTTGAACTGCACCAGAGAGCATTTGAAGTCCTTAAGCGAAAATTGCCACCCCACCCGCATTAAGATACTGTGATGTCAACAAACCAGTAACTCTTTCCTGTGATGCTTCAAAATTTGGTCTTGGTATAGTTATTCTTCAAGAAGGCAGACCAGTAGCCTATGCATCTAGATCTTTTACCCAAACTGAAATGAAATATGCTCAAATTGAGAAAGAACTTTTGGCAATAGTATATGCATGTTCGAAGTTTCATGAATATATCTATGGTCGAGCTATTCAGATTGAAACTGATTACCAACCTTTAGTTACTATTTTAAAGCAGCCTATGCATTCAGCTCCAGCAAGATTACAAAGAATGATGCTCAAATTGCAAAAGTACAATTTCAAAAAGGTCTATACAAAAGGCAAACTTGTTTATCTGGCTGATACCTTATCCAGATCACCCAGAACTACAACGGAACAGGGTGGCTGTCAAAGCAATTTAGTGTACCACCTGAAGTGCAAATTTATTTTCCTTATAGAGATGAGATGTTGATGGAAGATGGCATTATTTTCAAAGGTCCTAAAATTGTTGTTCCTGCTTCCTTACAACATGAATATATCCAGATTTTACATTATGGTCAACCAGGTTCCAAATCTACAAAAAGAAGGGCGAGAGTACTAGTATTTTGGCTTTTAGCAAAATACATTGATAAAGTACTTTCTTCTTGTTCTGTATGCAATAGTACTAAACCACATTTACAAAAAGAACCACTTCAGCTAAGTCAAGTTCCTGAACTACCTTGGTCAACAGTAGCCACTGATATATTTGAGTGGAATAATCAGCATTACTTGGTGTTGGTGGAGTCTTATTCTAACTGGTTTGAGATTGATTTAGTACCAAATCTAAAATCCACTGCTGTTATCACCAAGTTGAAATGTCATTTTCGAGTCCATGGTAGTCCACACAAAGTTATTTCTGACAATGGTACCCAATTTACCAGTCAGTTGTTTCAGAAATCTGCAAATGAATGGTACTTTGTACATGTCACTAGTAGTCTTGAATATCCACAGTCTAGCGGACTAGCTGAACATGCAGTACAGAGTGCAAAGCAATTATTAGAGAAGTCAAAGTGTGATAATACCAATGTCTTTTTGAATTTACTCAATCTCAGGAACATACCCCATGATGATATACTTGGCTCGCCTGTTCAGAGACTTCTATCTAAGCAAACCAGAACAACACTGCCTATTAGCTCCATTTTGCTGAGGCCTAAAGCAAAGAACAATAGAACAATCAAAGCCCAACTATTTAGAATACATTCTTTCCAGAAGTCCAGCTATGATAAATCAAGCAGATTTCTTCATCCATTGAAAGAAGGAGAGTCAGTGAGGATACAAATGGAGAAAGGTTTCAACAGGATTAGTCAAGTAACAAATATATGTGCCAAGCCGAGATCCTACTTTGTAAAATCTGAATGTGTGGAATACAGGAGAAACCGTAGATATCTTCTTCCTGTATCAGAATCGATATTGCAGCCTTGTTCCTGTGATACAGACTCTAGATCTCAGAGCAATCCAGATAATGTTCCTGTTGCAGAACATGTATTAACTTCTACTTCCATTCCCGATGCTGTTCCTGATGTCCCCAAAGTTGAACATTCAGCAGAGACAGTCACAGTTGCTAGACCTGATTCTAATTTTTACATCACATGATTTGGTCTTATTTCCAGACAAAGTGTGAAATACACAGGAAACTGGACATAATTGTCTATATGTATTTAGTTCTGTATAACTGCATGTCACAGAATTATTTGTATCAATTGCATGTCAGTTAATGCTATCAATAATCAACGACTCATTTCTCTAAGAGGGAGGATGTAGAATGGTGTGTGTGTATGTTGTACCTTTAAGAAGCATTTCAAGGACAGCATGTGCATATAAATAGCAAGCACGTGCTACCTTCAGTGCCATTTTGAGAGTGCAGCCAGAGAGTGAGCATGTATGAGTGTGATAGCTAGTTTGTTTATATGTTTATCTAAGTTAAAGTTATTATGCCTCAATCCTGATGTGTTTGTACATAATAAAGCTGCTTAAACAGAACCCAAGAATGCTCGTCTGTTTTATTCTGACTGAACAAGTGGCAATATCCTTCAGCATATGTATGTTAGTGCAAAACCTAGAACAATATTTAAAATCTGTCACTAATTGTGGGCCCTTGTCTCAATTATTTCTGGATTTGTCCACAATTATTGCACTAAGAGGATGAAAGGGGTAGTCACATGACTTACTTCTCACACTGCTCATGTTTCTTGTTACACTCCTTCACATTTCCATTTATCATACATTTTTATCTCAGGTCTGAGTGATGAGTAATAACAGTTGATTTAATCAGTGATTTCTGCTCAAAACTGTGATCTGTAGTTATTACTCTTACTTTAAAAATGGAAGATTTCATGTTCCTCCAATTGTAGAGCTGTTTGTCTCCTTTGAAGAAGCTCTGTTGCTGGTAATTTACTCCCAGGTGTTAATAGTGAAAGCAATAGAGGAAGCTTTACTCTGTTTACTCTCTGCATCAGAAACTGAACTGTGACCTCCTAAGTCCTAAATTGGAGTGCTCCTGTATTTAGCATTCCATCTAGCTAGATGCATACTTTTTTTGAAGATATTGATTATTAGCCCAGACAGTGGATGGCACAGGCAGGTAGGAAGGCTATATGTATCTTGAAGGTTAAGGAGTGTGTGCATCAGTCCTTTGTTTAGCTGCAACAGTGGTCAGTTCTCAGAAGGGAAGCCACTGCTGGGAGGGGAGAGAGAGACAGAGATAGAGAGAGAGAGAGAGAGAGAGAGAGAGAGAGAAAGATAGAGAAGAGAGAGAGATAGAAAGTTATGAATATGTATACCAACTCTATTGTCCCTGTGCGCTTAAGCCACACTTCATTGGATGCCCATTCCAATATGCAGATATGTCAACATGCTGGTGTCAGGCATGTGGGCTGGGAAAAATACAAGATCCTTTCAGGATGACAGCAATATTCTCAGTAGCATGACCTTCATCCCCAGTGCTGAGACATATAATAAACTGTGAAGCAGAGCCCTTGCCCTAGGAAATAGAATGGGCCCATGAGCATGTCAGAACAGAGGCTGGATACGAAGAAGGGGTACCAGACCAAAAAAAAATGTTTTTGAAGATAGCATTTACTGTTTACATCACATACTCAGGTTTTCCTTTTCTCTTTGGATATCCCCCATCTTGATAAGTCTAGCTTGAACCCCAGACCTCTTGAAAAAAATGTAACCCCCTCTCAGAGTGACTAGTGAATCACATATGACTTGTTCTAGTATACCATGGGTTGGAAAAATCAATGAGCACACTAGTCACAGAAGAGGTTGCAGTATCTGCAAGCTGATTGACTTCTGGATATTTCAAAATTATTTTTTCAAAAAAGTAATTAACACAGAATAGAAAGCTGAGGTTGATGTATTGCATTAACCCATTTCCAAGCTTTAACCATCGTGAAATCAGGATTTCAAGCAGAAACAACTCTTCCTTCTAATCCTGATTCATGTGCATGCTCAAAGATTACACTTGTGTGCCATTTGTTTTATTTGCATTGTCATGCCAGTGCTACGTGATGTTTTTGACTTGGACTCTCTCTCTCTTTCTGTTCATACTTCAGCAATTAACTTAAGAGCATTTGGCTTCTTAAGTGAAACAGCATGATGACTTTATCTCTTTTGAGCAAAAGTCCTTGCATGCAGGAAGTTGCTTATTGAATGTATAATATGTGTTGATTAGTAGTGAATGAACTTGCTTCACACAGTTTGGCCACACTAACATAATCTCGTCAGCCAAAAGCAGAGTCACTTTATCAGTCACTTTATCGGCTCCAGTAGCAGGTTTTAATTCCTGTAGTTTCTTAGCTGTAAAATGTATTTGTGTCACAGCTGACAGCTCCTCTAATCCTTCTTCCAGCAAGGCTTACTTATACACAGTTAATGTAATAATTCATACAGAAGCAAAGTCAGCAGAATATCTGAGATTCTGTGTAGTCTACAAGAGTTTGATTACCCTTAGCAGAGGTCACTTGACTCTTGAGATGAGTATGCTTATCAGTAACATTATGTAACCATAACCTTTAAAATTCTAAACAGATAACAGAATAAGCAATATTTATTTCTTGCATGCAATCTGCACATTTATTATTAAAAAAAAGAGTATGCTGCTTCTGTCAGAAATCACAACAGAGTTAAATGCAACCCTCTCCCACGCATACACTCACACACTGTTCCTGTGGGCCATCTGCATCCATAGAAATTGATCACCAGGAAAGATTTACCTTTATTTTGTCATTCTCTAAAGTTTCCATTTCAGCCTTAATGTAGACAAACTTTGTGTCCCTGGTTATTTGTGCTTTAATGTGCATTAGTAACCTGCATCGTCTAGCACTATTTTTTTATGGATTCTCCATGACTTCCCTTTAATGCTGCCCATCCTTGCTTTTCAATATAGTATGTAAATATCACCATGTACAGAGGTGGAACTTTGTAGCCTCTATCCAGGTTCCTTGCCTGAAAAGCCATGGCAATCACTACAATTGCTACTGGCTTGAAGTGTAAAGTTTGAGAGAAAATATGCTCATTTTTAAAATTAGCTAAGAAATGTACTGGGAAGACAGGTAAGAACTGCAAATATATTGAATAATGAACATCTCTGTCTTTAAGCTATATTACCTGACAGTCCTGTATTATGCTGTTTAGATGAAATGCAGTTCATGTTGCATAATTCTGGCTATAGTACAACATTATTATAACTTATTTCGGGTTTAAATGGACGTAAGTGAAATAGCAAAAAATATTTCAAGCTTTTATAATATCTTTCCAGATCCTTAGCTACTAAGAGCAAGGAAGTTTACTTAACACTCAAATACGTTGAAGAAAAAAGTACAGAAGATCCATTATATACTGTATGACTGTACAGTCTCTCATAACCAGTATTACTATGGCACAATGTAACTAGAGACTGCTGATTAACTGTATTGTAGTTTTATTTAGAAAGGTTTTACTGAGTTCAAGGTTAGTATCAAAAGGAAGTTTCTCAGCATTAGTGTGACAGCTGTGGCCATGAATCGCACGTGGTAAACTCCTGTCAACATCTGACTAACAAACCACTTTAAATCTCCTTCACCACTACCTACTAATAATATCTTACTATCATGTATTTCTTGCATTGGGTTGTTTGGTTTGCCAATGACTTAATTCTGTTTGTTGGAATAATTACAACACAGGGAAGAAAATATTCATGGTTAGATGATGTCTCTATTTCTTTTTGCAATGCCTTTTCCACAAATGATAAAAAAAATATTTTTTTTCTGGTACACTTACTTTCTGAAAATCATTTAATTATGAGGCAGCCATAATACGTGACCTGCAGAAGGGCAGGGTATAGCTATGAATGATGATTACTTTAGCTCCAAAACATATATTTGGTTTGCTATCTTACATGATGCATGTGTTCTTAAAAAAGAATGCTATATATCAGGGAATATTTACTGATTTTTCTGATCTTTTGCAATGTAAATAATGCTGTCACATGCATTTGGGACACCATCTTTGCATAACATTATATTTTCTGTTGTGATAACCTAGCCACATGAACTCTTTGCTTTTATTTAATTTCACTCTGGACAAAAGATACCACATATACTTGTGAACACAATGGTGTGAAAAAAAATCCAAACTCTTTGGCCCAAAAATAAAAGAAGATAAGTGCTTGGAATAGTTCATGTGTAGAAGGCCATCTTCATAAGATAAACAACAAATCGAGTCATGAGTCTCAATGGCAATGAGGTGACTGCTGAAATTTCAAGAAATGGAATTATGTTGTTTATCTTTTCAGCTTTTCTCAGCTAGGGGTCGCCACAGCGGAACTCCGGTCTGCTAATGATTGGCAGTTGGTTTTTATGGTGTCGAGTTGCCAGCCCGACGCCCAACCTTCAACAAAGGCATGCCCATTCAACGCATGTCTTTCAAATGCCCACTCTACCGCGGGGAGGACATGCAGACTCCACACAGAAGGCACTCCCAACTCAAGCCGAGAATCGAATGGGAGAACCTCTTGCTGTGAGGTAACAATGCTACCGCTGCACCACCG
>NC_056725.1:914652962-914755462 GCF_019279795.1 Protopterus annectens | reverse complement strand
TACTTGGTTATTCACCAAAACTCAATTTTACGTTGATGAATCTGATTACTTGCCTTGCTGGTGGCCTCACCACCTTAATCAGTCTGTTAATAATGCGTTAAGTGAGTTACCATAGAGCAAATTGAATGTGTAATGGAAAATAAATTGATTTTTTTAAAATAATTAAGTGCATTTACAGACTTTGACAATGTTTTTATAAATTTAATTCTTACCTTATTAGAATTATTATTGGAAAATATTTTTTTTCACATTTGGCAACAAGATCTGACAAAAACAAAGGTGTTGTGAAGGCAGCAAGAATGGCACTATGTTTTCCTAACTTAGTTATGAATTGGTGGAAACATGAGATTTTAATTGCTCACCTACTGTTTACAAAAAAATCTATTTATATACATTATATAGATGATTTGATTATTTTATGGAATGGCTTGGCAACTGATGTCAACAGCTTTGATACTGATTTAAACTCTAGTACTGACTTTCTTACTTTTAATATAGGAAGTCATGGTAATGTAGCACAATTTCTTAATTTAGTCATTATATATTCTGAAAACAAATGTTTCCACAGAAAAATATACAGAAAAAGGACATTTGTAAACAATTATTTGTTTCACAATAGTTAATACCCCAATGTAATAAAATGACAAATATTAGAGTGATTCTTCTTACCACTGATAACATGTTTTTTAGTGCTGAAGTAAATTTTGTTAAGGTACTATTTAGTGAGTAAGGTTATGGAGAGGGGTTTGTGAACAATATTGTTCTGGAAGTTACTAATAACAGATATATTAAGTTTCAACCTATTTTAAAATATGAGTTATTGATGCCAAAAGTCAAAGGGAAAAAAAACAGGTTTTTGTATAGGGCTTTTCCAATATCAGTTTCATTTGATTTCAACAATATAAGAATATTTTAAATAACAAATGTAATATTGTTTCAGGCAATAAGGATTTAGCTACTATTATTGTGGAAAACCAAATTTTGTATACAAGAAAACTAACAATATGAAGTTATTATTTTAAACTGGATCAAGGTGGCTAGAATCCCTCTTGTCTCATGTAGTAATGCATTGGTGTCAACACTGCAAGTAATGCATGTTTATGATTGGAGGCTTCTGTGCTATCTTGAAGCATACTGGCAAAGAAATTTGGGCAAAAAGCAGGTTTACATGTGAATCTGAAAATCTGGTCTACTTAGCATTGTGTGAAACTTGTGAAAGTTTCTCTGTAGGTAAGGCAACCAGAAAACATTCATGTAGAATTTATGAGCATCTTTAAGCCATTAAAAAAAGAAGATAACAATAATGCCTTAGCAAAACATGCTGCAGTTTGTGGTGTTTTCAAAAGTTTAGGTTCTCTGGGGCTGGGAGACTGGTGTAATGGTTAAGGTGCTTACCTTAGAAGCATAAGATGAGGAGTTTGTACTTCACATGGGGTAATTGGCTAGAAGGCAGTTAGCTTAGTACTAAGCTATAAATCTCTTTTAGATTATATTGATAAGCAACCATGAGGGGTAGATACTTATACATTACTTAAATGCAAAGAAGTAACTTGGCAGGTGTTGTTCTTGTCAGCCGGTAAGTGGCTAGGGTTAAATGAATATATTAATATTAAATGTTTGCTTAAAGTATAGAGAATTTGAATATTATGGTTAAAATTTATGTTGCTTTTACTGAAAAAAGTTTAGTGATTGACAATATTCAGTGATTCATTTTGCTTAGTAAGTTTTAGATTGACTGTGTCAACTAACTAATCAGCTAAGCATGTGATTTTTGGTACGGCTTAAATGAACTTTTTAAGTCTGGTTTAGATCAATGAAGTTCTGCTATGTTAAACAACAAAATCTCTTACCTATTCCAGTATTTTTCTTTTCTTTGTGAATAGTTTGTTTGGCACTCTCCTAATCTCCATTTGATTGAAATGTTTGCAGTGTTTTTAGGTAAATAAGGTCAATGCCACATGCCACAGAGAGAAATGCCGACATGGCAGGAAGTGGAATAGTCAGGACAGCTAATCCAAGTACTAAATGAAGATTTTTTTCAAAAGAGTCAATGCTTATTGAATATGTGTCAGTGTTCATCTATGTGGGACATTCCTGGATTATCAGTAAGCAGTGCGCCCCTTTTCATAAAGAAATGGACATCAGTCAATCTTAATCTGTTGTTTGTGGCCTGGGACTTTTAAAGAAGACTGTGAGGCATTGCCAAAATGTAAAGAATGCTTCTGTGGACAAAGAGAGAGAGAGAGAGAGAGAGAGAGAACCCACTGCCCTTGGACATAGGAAACTCATATTTGTGTACTTCTGCCAATGTTTTTTTTTTTTTCAAGTACTCATGGAAAGAGTAAATGTACAAGTTTTCAATGGAGGATTCAGTCATCCTTAATATGAGCTAGGTATAGGCCAAGCTATGTTGTGGTGTTTTGTTTAGAAATGTTGGAGTTTATCTGTGCTTTGCATAATTGAAAGTAAAATGCTTTATTACTTAACCTATTAATGTTTTGGCTGGCTGATTAGAACTGGTGAGGTATGGGGGTGGTGGTGGGTGTAGTTATGTGAGCTGCTGTTCATGATGGCAGCTTAGTTGAAAAGTTCTGTTCCCAGACACCATTGAAAAGTTTTTGTGGTAAGATATAGTACTGTATGACTGTTGCCAGGATAGCAACTGTGTAGAGAAGTTATAACAACTTTGTTCACAGAAATGGAGGAGAAGCATGACAGAATCCTCAGCCATGTATAATGTTTAACAAATACTTATGGATGAAGGTACTGCAAACTAAAGAAAAACAAATACATACCCAAAAGGTAGTTTACCAAATGTACATTATAACTGAGAGTATGGAAGGGATTATAAAGAATGATATGGTTGAGCTGAGTAGATAGCAGAGTTACATGGAAGTGTCGTCAGGAAAAAACAAACATGCCTAGAGCATACATTGCTAAGAGAGAATGTGGGAATTACTGGGTTAACATAAGGTCTCTAAGACAGAATTTGGGAATTACTGGGTTAAAAGAAGGTGACTAAGAGAGAGAGAATGTGAGGATTACTGGATTAAAAGAAGGTCGCTAAGAGAATGTTGGGATTAGTGGGTTAAAAGAAGGTCGCTAAAGGAATGTGAGGATTACTGGGTTAAAAGAAGGTAACTAAGAGACATTGTGAGGATAACTGCATTAAAAGAAGGCTGCTAAGGGAGAATGTGAGGATTACTTAGTTAAAGGAAGGTTGCTAAGAGAATGTGAGGATTTCTGAGTTAAAAGAAGGGCGCTAAAGGAATGTGAGGATTACTGGGTTAAAAGAAGGTCACTAAGAGAGAATGTGAGGATAACTGCATTAAAAGAAAGCTGCTAAGGGAGAATGTGAGGATTACTGGGTTAAAAGAAGGTTGCTAAGAGATTGTGAGGATTACTGGGTTGAAAGAAGGTCATTAAGAGAATGCAAGTATTACTGTGTTAAAATAAGGTTGCTAAGAAAGAATGTGAGGATTACTGGGTTAAAAGAAGGTTGTTAAGAGAGAATGTGGGGATTGCTGACTTAAAAGAAGACAATGAGAAGAAAAAGGCTGTAGACTTTATTGAAAATTGGGTGCAACAGATCACTGCGGAAATCATTGGGCTGGATAGGCAGGTAGACAGAGCCTGCTGGGTGCATTAAATGATTACAATAAATGAAGAAAGGCCCCAGCACTTGATTGTCAAATGAGATAGTTATCAGATGAAGGAATTGCTGTTTAAGATGTCAGGTTACAGACAGGGTTTTCAAATGGGTGGAGGTAAAAAAAATAGTCCATGATTTTGTTATAAGCTACACATAAACTGGAAAAGCTGCTCCCTGCCATTTGGTATTTAAGTGAGATAAGGTCAATAGTACATTTACTGTATCCTGTGGTATTGAAGATTATATGGAGGGAGAAAGTATTTGAGCAAGGAATGAGGAGGATGCAGTCCATATCTGTCATGGTGTAGTACCTGATAAGGAATGATAGCAGGTTGAAGAAAGAAAAGATGCATTGGCAAATGTTAGTGGAAAAATGGCGCATAATTCCCCATGGAAACATAAAGCATTTGTCAGAGAAGGAGAGGTGGAGTCCATGATTTAAGGCATGATGAGAACCCATGGAGTGGCAGATCAGGAATACCATAAAAACAAACAAATGGAAATATATGCAAAGAAATTTGGTGGAAGGAGGGAAGCAATGGTTATGGGCCAAAGAAGAAACAATGGAAACAAAGAAAGAGACCAGGATAGACAGAGATATGATGGGTTTGAAGAGGAAGAGACAAGGTTGATTAGAAAAAAATATATCATTAAAGGATAGATGTGTTGGGAGCCAGCCAAAGATGATAGGATGAATCTAGAGAAGAAGTGGGAAAAGCAATAACAGAGAGAAGAAGTTTGCAAGAGAAATGGCCTGTGGAGAGCTGGGTCTGGGTCAGATGTGCGCTTATACAGATGGTGGATGAGGGTAATGTTTAAGTGACTAGAGGTAATGGCATTTGCAAAGTGGTGAACTGAGGGAATATAGACTGACATATGAAGCTGCACTTTTATCTCTAGTTTTCTTCTCTTCTTGTTTCCTGTTTGATTCTAAGTCAGAGTGTTTGCTGCTGCATTATGTACAGCACATGTTGCTGTAATGATGAGCATGCTGGGTATAAACTGAAGAAGGACGGTTTCTGTGCTGCTGTGTTGTTATGAAGATGGAGACAAAAGGAAGGAATGAAGGACTTGTGGAGGAGCATTACTGATGGGGAATAAACTGCTGGACATAAAAGTAATAAGCACCCTGGATGTAGTTCCCCCCCATACACTGCAGGCTGTGCATATCAAAGATGCAGAGGAAAGCAAAAACTGTGGTGGAATGTAGTCACTGATGGGTGGTCAGTGGTGATGGTCTGAAATATTTTCGACTATATGTAATGTTAAGTACTGTTTTATCTTCATATTAAGGATACACATGCTGTAACACTGAATTGGGAGAGAAGCCTGAAAGACAGTGCTATAACAGCAGGAAAATGTGTATAGCTATATATTATTCATTCAGTTGTAAACATTGAATAATTAGAGGGCCATTCAGCTGTCTTGACTCTGTTTGTGCATTATTATATAATGATTTGCTTTGTTGTCTTTTGTTTTTCATTTCCCTCTGTATTTTGCCTACAATTTGATAAATTTGTCTTGGTCGACCAAGCAGGGGAAAAGGACTTTTACTGTATACATGAAGTAGGAAGCATTGTAGACATATGTTTATAGTAATCTAAGTTAAATGACTGTATACAATGACTTACTAAGGAGGAGGTATATGATAGGGGTAACAGCACATTCTTACATCAGTTACAATACTTGGTATATGCTGAAGAAAAATATTTACTTTAAACATACAAAGAAATAAGTACAGCACGTAAACAGTAGTAAACGTAATATATTTTCCAAAATGTTTACGGAAGAGTGCAATTAACCACAGCTATAAGGCAGTGTCAGTTAGTAGGTGGTAAGAGTAGAATTACAGAGGTAGAAATTAAATATAAGTTGGAGTGAAGCAGCTGGGAATAGGGTATAGGAGACCAAGAAGTAGCCACTGCATTAGGGGTGAACTCTAGAAGCTAACTTGCCATCCTGACTAGAAGTGATCTATGGGTCAAGCTCCAAAAGGGTAGAAAGGCTGTGGGGAGTGTGCATATGTGTGTGTGTGTGTGTGTGTGTGTGTGTGTGTGTGTGTGTGTGTGTGTGTGTGTGTGAGCAGTCGCATGTGCTCACGTATGTGTGTACATGTGTGTTTGTGTGTGTGTGTGTGTGTGTGTGTGTGTGTGTGTGTGTGTGTGTGTGTGTGTGTGTGTGTGTGTGTGTGTGCGTGTGTGTGCATGTGTGTATGTGTGTGTGTGTGTGTGTCTGGGGTAAGGTAGGGACTTGGAATGTAGGGGATGAATACCCTACAGAGATAGAAAGGAACTTGCTGAAAATACAGAAGATATGAGATGGGTGTAGTTTTCATGCAGGAGTTAAAACTGAAGGTAAGGGAAATGAAGAAATTTAAGGAAAAAGGTTTTGCATGATTAGAATGTAGTTAAATGAGAAGAGGAGGATGCAAGGAATAGGTATTTGGGAAAATTAGGGAAGAATGGAAATCAGTGATAATGAGGCATTATGATGAGTGGTATTTAGTAATGGGTATATGGAGAAAGGAGAAGAAAAGAGAAGTGCTCTTTCCATGGTTCAAGCAGGACTGAGCCTGAAGTGTTCAGGAAGTCAGTAGAAAAGATCAAGGAGTTAGAGATGAAAGGGAACAGTATATCAGGGGGCCTTTAATGTAGTGCTCAACCCAGTGAAGGACCGATTATTTAGTCTCTTTCATAAATGGAATCAGGAAGAAAAAGTGAAAGGCAAGAGGAGAGAGAAGCTATTGGAGGTGTGGCAGGAATTAAGGCCATTGGAGATGATTTTATATTTTTGAGGACTGAGAGGAAGCAGGTGAGTAGACTGCAGATAATATGTTAAACAAGGAAAAATGATACAGGTAGTGGGTATAGAATGTGGGGAATATAGTTTATTGTAGACTATGATGTGAGGTTAGATTGGAAGGCAGGAGGTGTCAGGTGAGGAGATTGAGACTGCATTCTTGCATTGGAAAATTCAGGAGGAAGTGAGATGGGTGCAGGACAGGCTGGTGGAAGTTTTACAAGGAAACAGAGAGGAATCAGGAAGATGTTGGGTTGCAAGAATGGGATGATGAGAAAGCTGCGTGGACAGTGGATTTATGAGGAGGAGAAGAAACATAAGAAAAGAAAATAAGAATCACTAGGGTGAAATTTGGAAGAAACAGCTTATGTTGCACCCAGTCCTGTCCCTTGAAGTTGCACCACTCCTCCATACTAGGGTTGCCACCTTTTCAAATGGCCAAAGTGGGACATTTTCGGCACACACATCAGATTTTACAGGCCGACACATACCCACAGTCAGTACAAAGGATAGAACTTAACTTTTTTGCCTAAATAAAAGCTTATTCTTGTAGCAGTTTAGTTGCTTATTCTGTTTCTTGTAACATTTAGGTATTTTACTTACAGAAATAACTATTTTATGCAACTATTACATAAAATATGGGACGTAATTATGTCCTACAATCTCAGGACATTTGCCATTTTTAATATTTTTTGTCAGGACACAACTGCCCAAAGAGGGACTGCCCCTCGCAAAGTGGGACAGGTGGTAACCCTACTCCATACAGCTCTTCATATAAAGAACAAAAAAGGACTTCAGCTTACTGAAGAAAGCTGACTGGCATCTTGTGGTACAGCAGCCAATCCCCACCCCCAGCTCTTCAACTGAAGAGCCAAAACAGAGTGACTTCTGCTTACTAAAGAATGCTGACTGGCTTCCTATAATCCATGTGCCTCCCAGACTCTTGAAGAGCATATTAGCTATAGAAATACAGAAAGACGATTGACTTCCCAAACCCATAATCCCATATCTCAGGGAAAAAGTAAAAAAAAATAGTCTTTAGCTTACTGTAAAAAACAATTGGTTTCCATCAGTATAGGCTGCTAATCCACATCCACCAAATCTATGCCCTTCAACCCCCAACTCTGGGGAAAGAAAAGGAAAGAAAAAAAGCAGGACTAGGAGCTCTTATTCACCCCCTTAATACTTTGCACATAGGGAAATTGCCCCCTTCACCCCATCTTTGCTATGCTACTGCTTGCCACTTCCCCTGGGTTCACACCTTGTTAGAGAGCTATGTGAAGATGGAAGTCTTTATAAGGAAGAAGAATGCAAAGTGGTTTAATGTTCTTATCAATGGCACTGGGAAGTGTTCTGTATGGGGACCTGCTATAAAGAGGGATTGTTGGAGGCAATTTCAGTAATGGGTGGGGAATGGTGAGGGGAAGTCTTTTTGGAGGATTTCAGTAATGGACAGATGGATGAGGGGAAGTTTTTTGGAGGACATGAAATTCTGTATAATGGTTAAGAGGAAGTAAGTGTAATGAAGTTGTTATGATGTGTGGTAGATCTATTTGTTGAAATGTGTATATTGTATGATAAATAATGAAATCAATTAAATATGTATAGGTTCATAGGTAAGTACTAGGCTAGCTTCCCTTGCTGGACATTTTAAGCCTAGCCAGTTTCCCTTTTTCTGTTTGAAATAACCTATACTATTTGGTTTAGATTTCCTTAACCATCCCATGGTTGATAATTATATATTACCTCTAATAAGAATAAATATATTCATACCATAGATAATTTGAGGTGACCCATGCATAGGATAAAGAATTTAGGAGCTGCCTTTGTCCATTAGTAGCACAGGGAGCAATCTTGGGGTAAATTTTCTGTTTCCCATCCATGCATCTTACTTGCACTTGAAAATGGACAGGGATGAACTTTGTTTTATGTGGATGGGGAGCCTGTTCCACAGTAACTGTATCCTCTGTGAGATATACACGTACCACCAAACCATTCTGTTGATGTTA
Organism: Protopterus annectens; assembly: GCF_019279795.1. Taxonomy (NCBI): domain Eukaryota; kingdom Metazoa; phylum Chordata; order Ceratodontiformes; family Protopteridae; genus Protopterus; species Protopterus annectens. The sequence continues at coordinate 914,747,002 of NC_056725.1, read as the reverse complement.
CAGAGGAGGTTTAGATCCCTAGACTGAGTATTTCTGTTGCCATTTGGCTTGCTGATGTGCAGTATGTCCATCAGTAATGGTTTAGAGGATGCTTTGTATGTCAGACACAGGACACCTCTTAGCAGTCTGCAGGATATGGAGTATAGGGATAGGGATTTGAGTTAGTTCTCATAGGACATAAGCCCCTTTAGGAATGTACCTCAGAAGACATCTGCAGCAGCTGGAAAGGCCACAGAAGTACCTCATAAAGAGGATTACCGGCCTCAAACAAATGCCGTACACTGACTGTCTCAAAAAACTCCAGCTTTACTCCATAGTATATCGCCTACTTCGAGGTGATCTCTGCCTAACATATAAAGCTATGTCAAACCCAGAGCTGTTGGACATGCTACACCTAAAGAAATCCCAATCCCACCGAGCTATGTGCTCTAGGGACCTAAGCCTTGTCACCACAATAAACAGGACATGGAGGGATAGATTCCAGTCCCAGAGACTTCCCATACTTTGGAAAAGGCTACCCATCTAAGTCAAGCAAAGTTCTTCATTAGCACTGTTCAAGAAAAATCTTGATAAGTGGATGGGAAATAGGAAATACACCCCAGGGATCACTTCTGTGTCTCTGCTCGACAGTGGCACAGGAAAATAACTTTCTTGTGTGGCGCAAGCCAAGGAACCTTCTTGGCTAGGCTTACATAGGCCCTTGGGCCAATGGCCTAGTACCTACCTATGAACCTATGAACCTATGACATGTCATTTCCATCTTGCATCCTTTTATTAAGGTATCCCTGTGGGCATTCCAGTTGCTATATTTGTCCGGACAAATACATACCAAAAGAGGCATTATATCCAATGACTAGCCTAATTAGGGCTGAGTAAATGGGTACAATGACATCCCTAGATCTAAACACAATCACCTTGTTTATAAGCTGTGCAATATAGAAGCACTTTCTTGCAACAATAGACACATGTTGGTCAAACGTTATGTCACTGTCCACATAAGGTCAAAAATCCTGAACAACTGGGTCAACTTTTACGGATGTATAGTCAATGTGGTTGTTTCCTGGGGTAGATGATTTCTCAAAGGATGCAAAAAATGTATTTTTTGACATTTTGTTTCAGTCCATGATTTTGGCACCAGTTATTTATTTGACAAACCTTCCTGCAGGATAGCTAAGTCATATGGGGACTCAGTGACTGCCACTAACTTGCAGCCATCTGAAAACTTAATCAGCCAGAGTCCTTTGGTATTGGCTTTTACGTCAGCAAAGTAGATGCCAAACAGTAGAGGTCTCAGCACAGAACCCTGGGGACTCCATTGGTGACTGGCCTCTTTGTGGCTATTTTGATTATCCGAGTCCTGTCTATGAGTCAGTTGGCAATCCAGTGGGTAACACAGGGGGTTATTCACAGTTTGTTTAGTTTTTCTACAATGCCTGCGTGGGGAAATTGTGTCAAAAACTTTGACCAGGTCAAGATGTAGGGTGTGCACCATTTTGCCTTCATCCATCACTTTGGTGATCTTTTCAAAAAAATTACCAGGTTGAGTAAGATGACCTGCCCTTGATGAATCCGAATTAAGACAGATCCAGTGTTTAGAGGTTCCCTATTTCCTGATTAATTCCATAATAATTATTTCCATGGCTTTGCATATGAGGCTGGTCAGACTTATGGGTGTATAATTGCCTGGATCTGTGGAAGGTCCTCCTTTAAGCAGGGGGAATGACTGTAGCTGTTCCTCATTCACTTGATGCAAAGCCCACAATGGAGGCTGAGGTTGAATATTGCCATTAGGGATGTGGCTAAATTGTGCTTCATGCTATTTAAGATGCATCCAGTGATACTGTCAGGTCCCATCAATTCAATATTTTTAACTTTTGATAGCACTTTTAGGACTTAGTCTTGTGTGATAACTTGAGGTGAGCCAGTTTCAGGTATAACTTGAGGGACAGATGGAGGGGAGAGAGGGGTAAAGTTAGAGCTAAATTTATCAGCCAGTAGGTTCTCTAGATCTTCAGCCTCAGTGTAGGTAACTTTATTCAAAATCAGCTCAGGACATTGTTGTGTTGTGCTTTTCAGATTATGAACATAACTAAAAACTGGCTTGTGATTGTCTTTGGCTTGGGTATCTATTTAAGCCTCAAATGTGGCTTTGGTAGATTTTATTAAGTCCTGAGTTGTTTGTTTATTTCAGTGGCAAGAGGTCTAACATTCTAGGAATTACTATTTTTACTTTTGATCAAAATTATTTTCCTTTTATTATAAAGCTTGTTGATATTATGGTTCCATCATGTGGGTTTGTTTCTGGAGTTTGCCTGTACTTGCTCCTGTAAGGTACACCTGGATCTATGCAGCTATTTACCTGCTGGTATAGTGTGGGGTGAACATTTCTGAGTATTCAGTAGAGTTAAGTGAGTTTGTTGGGGATTTAAAGCTTGCCAATGTATCGCTTAGGAGTAGGTATTTTATCTTAAAGAAATTTCTAAAAGTACCTTGGGTGGAATGGATCTCTGGTTTCACTTTTATTTTGAAGGAGACGGCTTTATGGTCAGACCTAACAAGTGATGAAGATGCACAATAGATGGTGTAAGTTGCTCTCATAATATTACAAACAAGATCCAAGATGTTACCCCCCCCCCCCCGTAATTGTTCCAAGGCATTTGTATTGACAAAGTCCGGAAATCTCTGTGATTGTGCACTAGTGATGGTGTGGGATTCCCAGTCTATAGTTGGATAGTTTAGATCACTTAGGAAAATGGCATTGGGTTTAATACTGAGTAATTATAGTTCTAGTAGATAGGCATTGTGGTTTTCTTTTGTCATAGAGGGGGTCCTATAGCTAGCTAATATATGGTATGTGACCTTTCTGACGGTTATTTGGACATGAAGAAGCTCTGGTACATCATGCTGCTTTACCAGCCTTGAAGTGAGTTTCTTCTCAATGTAGATAGATACTCTTTCACTTTTCCCCTCCTGTACAGTATCTAGTCTAAATGTGTTGAAGGCACTATAGCCCTGCACAGCCTGAGTGCATTCTCTGCTATTTTAAATCATGTCTCAGTCCCTACACAGAAGTCAGTGCCTTCTAGGATGAAAAGAGCTTTTAGGAAGTGGAGTTTTTTCTGGCTCCTAGCATTGATCAGATAAACTTACTGATTGAAAATTAAGATAAAAAGGGACTGGTAGATATAACTGCTGCATTTGTCATTTAAATAAGGTTGTCTTGATAAAAATATCATAAACTAATATGATACAGTTGCTTATTTATGCGAGTGTTTAGTAAATGCAACCTTGGCATGCCTAACTGGTCTGGCTGGTGGCAGCGTGGGGCAATAGGAGCAAGACGTCTTGCTGGCACTAAAAAAGAAAATTAGCCTCTCCTGGAAATCTGTATTACTCTATGAGGGCAGAATATTATGTATTTATCCTTTGTTGATCAGGTTAGTCCCACCAGGCTAGTGGCCTCTTTCAGGGGAGACCCAAGGTAGAATTTATACTTCTAGATTAAATATGGCCAGGGCATCAGGGAACTGACTTTAGGATTTTTACATGCACCTGAATTGCCATCAACTTAAGAAGATGGAATATTGGTGTAATGTCTCATCTGAATAACGAGTACAAGCCACAAGTCAGTTATTGTTAGTAAAATAACATATAAGATACAGAGCTGAGTGCAGGGAGAAGGAGCCTGTGAAACAATTTGTCATAACTCTGCTCTCCAGCTGTTCTGTGTAAAACATATCTCCATGTGAGAGATGCTGGTCATAGCACAAGACATCTGTGCATATTTTCTTTATACTCATAATATCAGTCCATCTCATATGTTGCTTGCAGTGGTGTGGATTTTGTAAATTGGACTTGTGTAACAGATTCACCATGAAAAAGTTATGTGTACTCTTGCAGTCACAAGGCAAATAAGTACACACTGGATGATATTTATTTTTTGGGAGAGTAAATCAGGAGAAAAACAAACATGACCTCTTTAATGGTAAAACTGACCAAAGATTGTTAAATTAAGGTAACCTCATATGCTGGTCTGAGCAGGAGTAAGATGGCTATGGTACACAGTTAAAGTTCAGTCTATTGAATGTGAAAATTGCCTGGTGTTGTCTGAAAGTATGGCCCATTGGAGCACACAGTAGCAGGGAATCTCATTTTTGTCCCCAGATGATCTCAAAATGCTGCTTGAAGTTTAGAAACTAGGATTGGAGATGACACATTTTAAAACAGCTGAGCAAATGAAACAGCCTGATGTGTAAAGAGAGAAACAGTAGAGATGAAGGTCAGAATTACAAAGAGGAAAACAAAAACCTCAATAAAGGACAGGAGGCATTACCAAGCACTGTTCATAGTATAGGAAAGGGAGAAGGGGTAGAGGAAAGAGAAAAAACAGTGCCAATCATGTGAAGGAGATGGTCACGTTTCACCAGATGATAAAGAGAAGCAGGGGTGAAAGTCTAGTCCCAGATGCCGAGGACTGTACTAGACTGATCTTCTATACAAAGAAGTAAAGAACTTTAATAGTTTTATTCAAGCATTTGAATGTGTGGAATCAGAACAAAAGAGACAATGGACAATTTGTAAGATTTTTTAAATTCTTCAGCTCATGGGTAAGGAAAGGCATCCAATCTATACAATGAATGATAGCAACCGTATTGATTATACAAAACAAAAAAGTGTTCATTCTGAATGCTTCACGCTAACAGCCTAAACAATTTAAAAAAGTGAGGGAACACAAGAAAACTGCAGAGGATGGCATATGTGAATTCACTACAGAACTAGGCACTTCATTAAAAAGATATCAGATTGCTAAGTCTGAAGTGTTGGGAATCCTACTGATAAGGAATAAACATGCAGAACTTTGCCTGAGGATATGAGAAACTAGTTCACAGAGTACGAGTGTACCTACCACTGTTGAGGGGAGGAGTAAAAAGGGAGGTGACATCATTCAAGCCTGCAGGGCACTGCTGAGGGGAGGGATAAAAATCATTTAAGAATGCAGGGCACAACTGTACAAAATGCTGTGTATTTTAACTATTAGCTTGCTTTACAATATTTTAAGTAAAATATTTCAGTAATCAACTACAAAACAGGTGACTGGCTGATTTTAGAAGTATATAAGCATAATTACAGAAAACTGGAGAAATATGTGTTAGTGTCTTTCCTTTGCTACAGCTATCATTTTTACAATTGTTCAGTAATTGAGACCTCGGATTGCCAGACAATTCTGGCTGGTGGCTTGCATGGTACTAAATAAGTATTACTAGCTGCCCACCAGAAAGCACTGTGAGTATATAACTGTGAAATAGTCTAAGTCAAAATTCAGTTGCTGTTTGTAACATAACACTGCAGGACATTGCACAAAGAAGGTAGAATTTCTGCATTCCAGAGGTACAGTAAAAAGTCTACATGGGTGTTGTGGGTATTGATAGACAGCAGTACACATTTGCCATATGCTAAGGCCATTTTATAACAAGTACAGGTCAAGGTAAAAAATAATAAATGGCAACATGAATATTTAGAATACTCTATGAACAAGTAAGTAAGCAAATAAAAGGTGTTAACTGTGTCCTGTATAGAGAGACCGAGACTATTTAGTCAGTTGTGCCACCTGGGCTCAATGATAAAATTTCTATTAGTTCTATGTTAAAACTAAAAGCTGTTTTTTATGTAATGTTTTTAACATATGCTCTATTTTTGGGGATCAATGGATCAATAATTCAGTTGTATTATTTTAGTGGGGTGGTACTTTTTTACCATGTAATGATATCTTTTTCTAACAGGAAATGACATACTTTTTTAGCAGGAAATGAAATTTTTTAGCAGGAAATGACATCTTTCTTGTTCGACTAATTGTTGAGTAGGGCAGGCTATTTAAATCAACATTATGTGTGTCATGTAGTTCTGAAGAAGTCAATTTTATGTACTTTTGATGAAAGCGCTAAACTCTTATTGTGGTGGAATAAAACTGTTGGCTCTTTATTTTTGGAGCAGTGCTCTTAGTTATTTACTCCATTCAGTTTTTTTGGGGTTTGGATATTTTCATTTTTCTTAGTCTGACTAAGTGTATTTAACATCCTTCCACCTCTCCATCCTTATCTTCTCTGTTACCTTTTTTTCCAATTATCTCATGCCATCTTGAATGACACTGTGGATTACACATTAATTATGTATTCTAGTGGTTTATACCATGGGTCCACAATGCTACCATCTCTGTGAGAAAGTATTCTCAGTAGGCTATGGAGTACTTAGTCCCTTCATAGGTTCATAGGTTCATAGGTAGGTACTAGGCTATCGACCCTGGGGCCTATATAAGCCTAGCCAAAAAGATTCCCTGGCTTTCTCCACCCAAGAAAGTTATTTTCCTGCATCCCTGTCTAGCAGAGCCACAGAAGTTATCCCAGGGGGGAATTTCCTATTTCCCATCCAATTGTTGAGATTTTTCTTAAAGAGGGCTAATGAGGAGCTTTGCTTGACATGAATGGGTAGTCTGTTTCAGAGCATGGGAAGTCTCTGGGACAGGAATCTATCCCTCCAGCATGTTCTGTTTATTGTGGTGGAAAGGTTTAGGTCCCTGGACCATGTGGCTCAGAGGGATTGGGGTTTCTTTAAGTGTAATATGTCCAACAGATCTGGGTTTGACATGGCTTTGTATGTTAGGCAGAGGTCACCTCTGAGTAGGTGATAAACAACAGAGTAGAGCTAGAGTTTTTTGAGACGGTCTACATATGGCATCTGTTTGAGGCCAGTAATCCTCTTAGTGAGGTATTTCTGTGGCCTTTCTAGTTGTAGATGTCTTGCAAGGTACATGCCAAACGGGGCATTGTACTCTATAATGAGTCTGATCAGGGATGAGTAGAGAGGAACAATGACCTCTTTTTTTCTGGAGGTGAACCCCTTTGTGATGAGGTGTGCCACGTAGAAGGATTTCCTGACTACTGTGGTGATGTGATTATCAAAGGAGAGACTACTGTCCACCTGTGTCCCAAGCCTTTCAGTGTTTAGTAGGCTAGCGCCTATGTGGCAGTTCATGGGTACAGTGTTTTTCCCAAAGGGGATGACAATGCACTTCTTGGCATTGAGCTTAAGGCCATGACTTTGACATCAAGTATCAGACTCAGTGAGGCCCCTTTGTAGAATGTCCACATCATTAGGCAATTATATTATGGCACCTAGTTTGTAGTCGTCTGTGAATGTTGTTAGCTAAAGACCTGCTGTATTAGCCTGGGCTACTGAGAAGTAGATGATGAACAGGAGAGGACCCAGGACTGAGTCCTGTGGTACTCCACTTGTCACTGGTCTGAAGTTGGATTTGGAGTTGGCTACTTTCACTGTGTGGGTTCTGTCAGTAAGCCAGTTGGCCACCCATCTTGTGACATAGGGATTTATGCCCAGTCTGGTGAGTTTATCTATAATTCCAAAGTGGAGGATGGTGTCGAAAGCCTTGGCGAGGTCAAGATAGGCTGCGTGAACCACCTTACCTTTTTCCACAGCTCTGGTGACTACTTCAAAGAAGGCAATCAGGTTTAGAAGACATGACCTACCTTTTACAAACCTAACCTAAGTGGGATCCAGAGTTTGGAGGTTACCTGTGTCCTTGTTTATAAGCTTCAAGATGATACGTTCCATGGCCTTGGAGACCAGGCTCGTCAGCCTAATGGGGCAGTAGTTCCCAGGGTCTGTGGTGGCACCCCCTTTGTGGAGTGGGATCGCCGTCACTGTGCACCGTTCAGTAGGCACAAAGCCTGAAGTGAGGCTATGATTGAACATGGTACTTAGGTGGCGTGCCAGTTCATTCTGTAGTTCATGCAGAACGTAGCCTGGGATGTTGTCAGGTCCCATGGATGCTGTGTTCTTGGCTTTGGAGAGTGTGGACTTTACTTGTGCAGCTGTGATTACAGAGGCTTTGAATTCTTCCAGTATAGTGATGAGCCTTTTGGGGGGTGAGGGGGGTGATGTTTGCACTGAATCTATCTGCCAGGATGCTGGAAATACCAGTTGTTTCTGTATATCTAGTGCCATTGTGCTGTAGCTCAGAGCAGATCTGAGTGTTGCCATTGAGATTATTGACATAGCTATAGAATGCTTTGTGGTTGTCTTTAGAGTCAGTGGCGATTTTATTTTTGTAACTAGCTTTGGAGGATTTTATGAGGGATCTCAGCTTCTTATCGAGGCTGACCAGGGAGTTCCTGCAATCAGGGGATTTTACTCTTTTTTGCAGCAGCTTTTTCCTTCTGTTGTAGAGTTTGTTTATGGCAGGGGACCATCAGATTGGCTTCCTTTTTTGGAGGATAGTGTCCTGGTTCTATTGGGGATGGCACGATCCATGCACTCGTGTATGTGCTTATACAGTGCATTTGTATAGGATTCAGCAGTTGTACCTTTATTTTCCATCTGTATGGGTGCCATGAAGCTTGCCACTTCTGTCTTAAGAAGCATGAAGTTGGCTTTGGAGAAGTTTTTTAGGGTGGTTTCCTTAATGGGGGGTGGGGGCAGGATATTGATGTCTAGGGTGATTAGTTTGTGGTTGGATCTGAACAGCGAGAAGTTAACTTCTGGTGTGGAACATCAGTTGCCCATATTTATAATGACGAGGTCCAGGATGTTGCTGCCCCTGGTGGGGGTATGGACAAGCTGATCCAGGGCATTGGAATTTAAGAATTCCAGAAAGCATTGAGCAAATGAGTTAGTACATGAGTAGATTTCCCAGTTGGTGGTGGGGTAGTTGAAATCGCCCATTATTAGGGTATTGGGCTGTACCTTAATATTGCCCAGTATATCAAGAAATGTGGATTGGGCATCCTGGGGCATGGTGGGGGATCTGTAACAAGCTACAACCTGGATTGCAGTCTTGCCCAGTGTTAGTTGCACTTGGATAATTTCGGATGCATTATGTTGAGCAACTAGCCTGGAGGTGTGGATATCCTTAATGAATATAGACACGCCTCATCCTTTAGTGTTTCGGTCCAGGTTTGGTGGCCGAAAGGTGTGGTATGAGTTATAGCCTGGTAATACAGGGGTGCTCTCTGGAGCCTTGAATCAGCTCTCCGTCACTGCACAGATGTTGATGTTCTCATTTTAAGGAGTGCCACGAGTGAGTGCATTTTGAGGTTTAGACTTTTAGCACTGAGTAGCAATACCCTCAGATTTTGCTTGCTTATACCTGCTACCCTGGTGAGTTTGTCATTTGAACCTTGCCTAAAAAAGGCACTATAAGGGTGGCAAGAGCCTTAGCCAGTATCCGGAATTTCAGGGGCAACAGGCGCAGGCCATCTCTGGCAAAGCATCATGGTCTGTTAATCATGTTGTCCTAGCCAGACAGACACTGGATCCCCTTAGAATGACACCAGAAGCTTAGCCAATTGTTGAAGTCAATCATTTTGTCCTTGTATAGTGGCATCATTCTGGGTGATGGTAGGATGCTACTCAGGGCTTGGGTCATAACTGCCTGGCCTACATGATCCAAGAGCTCCTCCATGTCTCTTTTCATGTAGTCCAGGGAGGTACATCTCAGGTCATTCACACCAACATGGACAATGACAGAGTCATATTTGTACTTGTTGTGGAGTGATCTGAGTGCTTGCATTATGTGGCGGATCCTGGCATCTGACAGGCAGCTGACAGTAACTTTCTCCTTGTTTAGCTTGGGGAGTGGGACATCAGTGTTCCTGACTATAGAGTCACCTATGACTTATGGGCTGAGGTTGAGTGGCACACTGATTTTGTGGGCTATGTGTCATTTGGTTAGTGTTGGGGGCTGGTGGTTGCTTGCGTTTCAGCTTTGGAGGTCTCTGTTGTTTGGGAAGATTTTTATTGAGAGCCTCCACAAATGTAGGTGTGTGTTTTGTGTTACTATGTGTGGGTTTAGGTGGTGTAGGTTTTGATGGACTATTTGTTGAGTGCGGTGTGGTGCAGGTGTTTACCTTCTCCTCTTGACTGTCTAGTACAGTCTTAGCTGGAGAGAGCTTGGTTTCCAGTTTGGCTATATAAGTGCATCTCTCACAGGATGTAGTGTTGGATGGTAGGAGGAGAGGGTTGTTAGTGTACATGAGGCAATTGCTACATTGCCCCAAGATGCCCAGATTCATCAGGTGTACCGGGAGATGACCCTTAGACATGCCTGGATAGGTGCTTATTAATTTCAGTACTAAAAACTGTTTTCTTCCAAACAAATGTGGAAAGTTGAGGGCTGCAGTAATTTGTAGATTATTTAGTGCTTACAATGAGTTTTGAACAAGAGCTGAGCACAATGAAAACTGGCTAGTTCTAAGGGAAAATTAGAAGTGCAGACTTTTTGGCACCCGGAATAGTTTAACCCTAGTTAAACAGCACTGAGCGATAGGCAAAACGTCGCAAACACAGGTTTTTAAACAGAAAGAGGAAAGGGATAGAAACAGCCCAAAATGAATAAAATTACAGATTCTGAGCTGAAGCCACTCCTCCACTGACAGATAGCCTGCTCAAAGCTCACCACTCTCACTGATGAACAGAGAAGTTTCCTTCTATCTTAGTAAGGCCTGAGCAACACAGAAACTACAAAACAGCCCAGAATTCAGTAAAATCTAAAAACCAAACTATACTGGTTATAGAAAGGTGGGAAATGAGTAGAGAGAGAGGATTTTATTTTTCAAAAATTAAAACAGATACAGTAAAACAAACACTTTTAAAGCAGAAAAATGGCTACACTAAACAGATCAGCAGTTGAAAAACACTTAAAAATGATCAGTTAAAGTGCAAACAGTATCAGAATTCAAAAAACAGTTCAAATAAGTTGCAAAGTTAATAATAAATGCTCGGAATAGTGTGGCTGGTGAAAATAAGCAATAAAAAGCAAAACAGAGGTACTTAATCCACTCAAAGTCTCCCTTTTCTCTCTCTGCTGCTGTAGTACTCTGCAGGACACCCAGGCAGGATCTTGCTTAGGTAATACAAGTGCAAAAACACGGGTTGTTAAACAGAAATATGAAAGGGATAGAAATATCCCCAAATGGCCAATAAAACTACAGATTCTGAGCTGAAACCACTCCTCCAGTGACAGATAGGCTTCTCAAAGCTCGCAACTCTCACTGATGAACAGAGAAGCTTCCTTCTATCTTAGTAAGGTCTGAGCAACACAGAAACTACAATCTACTTCAATCTACTGCCTCAGCCCCCTCCTTGTATCTCTGTCATTTTTGTTCATAACTATGTCTTTACTCCTCCTTGGTGGATCTTGTTCATTAGCATTATGTCACCCTGTCTCTTCTGGTCTCAAGTGATAAATGGATTGACAGTGTGGTGGCATTATACATGAAAGGGAGGGAGGTAGATGTCTGTTGCATTAAGAGTAAAGCAAAAGAAAAAGGCAGAGGATGCAGTAACAATGTTTTGGGAAATTAGGATATTTAAGCAGGAGGTAAATGTGAATGAAGACTAAATGTTGAAGGTGATGTGGAGGGAAGTACAGGTTAAGGGCTGTCAGAAGGTTGGAGCTAAGGTGGTGGAAGAGTTGAAAAGAATTTGAAACAGAAGAGTAGGAGTAGCAAATATTATGACAGAATGACAAGCTATTTACAAAGATGATCAAGAAATTAAGCAAAGAGGACAAATGGCCTTCACAGGTAATTCTGTACCACATACTGAATGTAGTATTAGTTCCTTGAGCTCTTGCGGTGTGATTGAGATGTGATATGGGATATGGGGGCACTTGTGAACATATCTTACGGACATGCCTCAGTCCAAATGCATATACTTCGGGGTTAGTAGGACTTTTGAAGCTCCACACTTTTTAGCATATGATTGGAGGATTTCATATTCTAAGAATGAATGTACATCCTTGAACATGTTTATGTCTGTAATCTAAAAAAGTGGTAATTTCACATTAGAAAGGTGAAACAATGTCATATGTTACTAATACAAATAATCTGATGGATGAATTAGCAACTATGGAAGCTAAAGTAAGCTAAAATAATCCTGGCATAAATATTTAGCTAAATAGTTGCTATAGTACAATTGATGGAATTCTATCTGACTATCACAAGATATATGTATTTCTTTATTTGACCACTTTGTATATACACTTGCTCTTATAAATTTTCTAGATGGTTATAGAAAGGTCTGGAAAATGACATTTCATAGTGTTCTCACATTTATTTGTAAAAGTAAAATTGAATCTACAGGTGTATTATGTATACATATGTATTTGTAAAGCTGTTGATTGTTTATGGGCTATTTTCTTTTCTTTTCTTTTACATTATATGTTCATTATTGCTGTTTCTCAGCTGCTCAAATTGTTAACTGTTATGCAGTAATTCTTCAAACAGCAAACTGAATCTTATATGTTGTGGTTAATAAAGGCCCTTACACTGATTTGAACCTTGATCTAGTAGTGTCTCACTCAGGTTTATAGAGTAGTAAAGTGGAAACTGAGGGTCTCAGACTAGATCTAGGCAGCATTAACTATCTTTTGTTTGAGAAAAAAAATAGTTTTGGTACCCACCAGTATTCAGAGGTTTTGCTGCTCATATTGTTGTTGTCACTTTGCAAGGGTGTAACATTAGGATTTGGGTAAATACAGTCATAACAATTATGTCTTCAACAAAATCTTGTTATTCTAGTTGGTGTGTCATATATTGTTCTTTCCTTTAAATATCTGTCAGTCTGAATAATGCATTTTTTTCGCAGACACTAAATATGTTTCAGAAGTAAACTCTTTTGCATTCCTTCCTTTCTTTTCAGAAGCAGGAAAAAACAAATACTCTTTATGCAGTGAAAACTGCTGAGTGGGGAAGAAGCTGTCTTTACTTCTTTCTGGTGTAATGTGTCACTGCAGTGACCCTGGAAAAAGTGAGAGAATCTAAGCTACCCAGAAAGAACAAAATGGTTCCCAAGTGCCTGACAGATGAAATTCAGTCTTCATGACCTAGTTTAAAGAATGCTTTTGAAGAGTTGCCATAATACATCAAAAGAAAGTTTTCAGACCATGGTACATTTGCATCAATTATTTTAAAGTACAAAGAGATTTCTACAGTTTTGCAAATATATTCAGACAGATAAACATTTGGGAAGAGCAGTCTACGCTTACATTTCTAAAACTGGCATTTTGTTTACATGTAAACTATGTTTATCAATAGACATACATACCTTGTCTTCAGAAACATTTTAAAAACACAACATTAATGAATTGTAAACAGATGCATGCTTTGTATAGATCCATCTCTCTTTGCTGAGCATGCACTAATAAGTGTTTCTTTAATAAGACTTGCTCAAAGCACTTATTTTGTAAATTCTTTCATTGTACGTTTTATAACAGATCTTTTGTTGCAAACACAAAGTTGTTTGGTAAAAAATCATAAATGCTGTTTGTACTTAGGGATTGCACAATGCTCTGGAAGCCCTGATAGATGGATACAACTAAGATATAGTATGGCGTCAGACATCTGATACTGAAATAGCAGCCGTGCTCTTATCAGTTCACAGCTTTTCATCGGGGAAGGTGAGAGTAGGACATTGCATTGTGCAATACCTTTAGCAATGCAGCAAAGCTAGGAGAAGGAAAGAGAGTTGGCAAAAACTCTAGTGTGCTGTACAGTGATCAACACATAAGTTAAATGGAAAGGTTCATACACTTCCATAACAAAAGTGCATTTTTGTTTACACTGGATACTGGAAATGGTTACAGAATAAGAGGTGGGAAAACAAAACAAAAAATGTCTTTGCTGTCATTCAAAAGAAATCTGGTGCCATAAAAGAGTGTTACTTAAATGCTTTGATATTAACCTATTCATGTTTCTAGTATTAGAAGACAAGTTAAATGTGCTGCTTTTGTAATGTGTTAGACTATATAAGCTATATGCCTTAAACAGAGTGTTTATAAGAGCATCACATAGTGTAAGAAGTATATGGTAAAACTAAACATTTATAGTGCCATGACTAAGAGATCTCATGCCAATAAAGCACAAAAGTCATGTAGTAAAACCATGTAAAACAAATGAATCAGTATATTCTTGAATATTACTGCAGAAGACACTAGTCACATAAAGCAGCAGGGAGTGCATATGTCATGTTACTAGGACTAACTAGAATAAAATTAGTTGGCGGAGCCTTAGTACTGAAGTGAGACATACGGGGTTGAAGAGGAATATCTGGATATGTGAACACAATCAGGAGAGAAGATTGCTGTTAGGAAGGTACAATGTTCACTAAAGCCCCTTCCCCAGTGTTGACAGATTCTCTGCTATGCCACAAAAATCCCAATTGTTCATTCTTGCTTTTGCACAGGCATCTATTCCCTCAGCTAGACCCCATATGATTCTAGGTTTTCACTCACCTCATCAACAGTAATGATTTTTTGGAACTAGTAAAAGACTTGCAAAAGCTCAAGCAATCATTATTGATGCACATAATCAGTCATTAGGACTGCTGCTAGACCAAACCCTTTCATTCCTCCCACATGTAGAGCTTTAGGTGCAGAAGGTCTTAGTTTAGCTTTATGCAGTCTACAAAACCTCTTACCTTTGTACAAGAGAAGCAAGTCACTTTATCGCAGCTCCAGTCCTACTTCTGAAACTAGAATGCTGCTTACCTATAATCACTCACCAAATCAATTTAAAAAATCAGTGCAAATAAGCACATATTTCAGAAAGTGGACAACCGAACTCTTAGATGCGCCTACTTTAGCCCATTTAATGAGCATCACTGTTTGACTATCTCAAGTAATTGGCTGTCAGATGAGGGATGGACATGTTTTTGTTTAATTCCCTATTGTGTAAAGTAACTCATGACTGCTACTGCTAAGATCTTATTTTACATCAAAAGGTCACATTGCAATGTATGGAATCTTGATGACAGTCTAAAAATAAGACTCACTTACATACTGGCAATCATCTAGATTGCAATCATAACACTTGCTCTAGCTTTATGGAACACAGTTTCACAGGACATCAGGTCTGCAGATGACCTAATGCTTTTTCGTAAATCTCACAAAAAGCACATTATACAACCACAGCAGTGCCGCTGCTTCGTCAACTATGGCAAATTCTTCACCACCTATTAACCATTTACTTCATCTAAAATAACATTATATCTAATCCAAGTAAACCTGAGGCTATTGCTTTTGACATTCATGTGTATTCCCCAGCTTACTATAACTCTTATATCATCTTTACTCCCTTTCTCAACTCATTCTTACCCCTACATCTGAATCCTTTCACAGTTCTACTCTGTAGTTCTAAAAATCCTGCCTTCATCCTTTTCTATTATCCCTAGCTAGTTCTTATACTATATTACTTCTTTACCTTCACTATGTTTTTGAATTCACTACTCACCTTTCCAACTGGATGATTCCCTGGGCGTTTTTGTGTTCTGCTCTTACTTTCCCCTGTATCTTTTATTGTATATATTTATATATATTGCTCCTTTACATTTTAATTAATCAATGACAGTGATATATGTTGATTGTATTAATCCTTTGATTTTTGTTTTGCAATGTTACAAAGAGAGTTATTTTTACTCTCTATATATCATTTGCTGGTATTATTTGTTTCTTATTGTAAATGTCTGCACTGTCTTCCTGGCTTAGGTCATTAATGACAAAGGACTTTGGACCAGTCAGTTCATCTAATTAACAAATATAAAAATAATTAAATAAAAATATAGCCTTTGTCTTGCTGTCCTACTGATGCCATACAATATGGATGGCTTCCAGCAGTATAAGCTGCCTTTTCTGCTTCCAGCATGTGTAATCTGGTGCTTACTGTACCTCCTCGCCTTCCCTGGCTAAATCCTGCTGCACTCAGATATGAATGACAGGCAGGGCTTCATTCCTTTGCACCAACTCAACAACTTTAGCATATTAAAATGACTCCTTGCTTTAATCTAAAACAATATGACATTTCTTGAGTGATCATGGAACATGTTCTTTTATTTCCTTTTAGTAGCCTCGTAAGCCTAGTAAACAAAATTTCAGGCTCATTTATTTAAGTAGATTATTACAGGGTGACAGCAACATCATATGAAATGTGACTAGTTAAATTATCCAGACTTTTGTTCATATAGTATCACTGGGCATTTTGGTGCAGATCTTTAATGCTATGCGCTACTAAAGAGCTGAATTCTGTAGTCCTGGATTAAGTTCCTTCATTTTTTTGCCTACTGTGTGACTCTCAACATGCTGTTTAATCAGACAATATTCTTGGGTTGTCTCTGGACTAATGCATGTGCGCCAGGTAGGTTAATCTGCATAAGAATAAATAAAAATGGAGAAGGACAGGATCTAGTCATAGTACTAAACATGTAATTTTTGGGACAAATTCACAATCCACTTCTGAAGGAGAATTGATTTCCCCCTATTCTTTTTCTTTAGCTTTAGTCTTAGAATGTTTCAAAGACCACATTTTTGTTTTGTTAGTTTTGTTTGTGCTTGTTAGTATTGGGTTATTTGGTTACTTTTCATCTGAAAACATGTACAAGTCTTGGCTAGGTCTTCGTATAATGACAATCATAGTAGGAGGCTGGAGTGATCTGATTTATTAAATACAAATGTAAAGAAAATATTGTAACTCAGGAATCTGAAGAGCTAAATCATTGATAAATAAACTGAACAACTGCAGCCTTTGCACTGATAGCATCTTAGATGTTTTTCTTTATTTATTTGAGACTGTCCTGCAATGTTGTTTTAAATATTTCCTGTGGTTTTGAACTCTGATATCAATGTAACTATATACTGAATATTTTCTTGTTCTTTTATTCCCCAGGATTCATGAACAGTCTGTGCAAGAATAGTCTATTCTTACACGGACTGTTCCATGTAGGAATACAACAGCAGCGCACCCTACATAGTAATGAGGCCACACTGCTATACTTCTACACCTACACGATCCATGTATGAGTGCAGGGGATAAGTGTATAAGTCCTGCACGGGCACTTAAACATGCCCCCTGCACTCTGAAAGTGCCGTATGACACTTTCAAACAAGGAAGAGCATAATATTAGAGGCTGACTCTAATATTATGCATTATTTCAGTGTCCATGGGCACTGAAATGTAAAACATAACATGTCAGTGTCCATGGACACTAAAATAAGAAAAAAAAAATCCCAAAGAAGTATCCAACACAATACATGACTCTCCCCAGAATGGCCAGATCCCAACCCCACATAGCTGCAACATGCTGAAAAATATATGTAATAGTTTAATAATTCTTTTTTTTTCTTTGCAATAAAAAAAAAAAAACTTTAAGCACAGCACAGCGGGTTTGCGTGCCGTGGTGCTTTGCTCAATGCAGCTTAAATGCTGTTTCAGAGTGAAATAGAATTCTGAAGGAGACCCCTTTGTTGCTGATGTAGCATAATGGTTAGAGCACTGGTTTAATGTGTAACCTAAGCACAGTTCGAATCCCACTTCCAGCAGATATGTTTTATGTGTGGAAGCAGTTGTAAATTAATTTTTATGAATTGGAATGATATTTTTAAGTATGTGCCTCATGTATAGTAGTGTAGGGTTGGGAAAATGCCATATGTAAATGTAAAACTTTTTTTATTGCTTTTGAAATAATTGTTTGTGGGCAGCTAAGCCTGCCGCATCTCTGCTGAAACCAGCTAAGGATTGCTTAAGCATGAAAAGCAATCCTTAGCTACTGTAAGCTTTGCTTAGCTGGTTTTAACGTTGCTCAGCGGATTTGCATGGAGCTAAGCATAGCTTAGCATTTTTGAAAATTGGCCAGTCACGGAAAAGTATGGGAAAATGGCCTTATTTAAACTGCACAGGCGGGAATACAGCCATATCTATTTGAGTCTGATCAGGGCAGCAACAATGGCAGGCATTGGTGAGGGTGTTCACTGCGGGTGCAACACTGGGGCATCCAGGAGTCCAGGGTCATGGTTGGGCTCCTTATCAAAGACTATGAAGCTAGACTGCTGCAGGGCCAGTACCAGGGCTCCCAGTACAAAGTGGAGGCCTGGGACCATCTGGCACATGATCTCACCAGTGCCACTGGCATTCCCCGAACTGGTAAGTAGGTGTGTCATCATTATGGTGACCTAAAGCATAGTAGGGGTGAGCTCTTGGCCCAGTGGATCCAAGAGGCACGAGCAAAGGAGGTCCCAGAAGTTTGTAAGCATCGAGTTTGTTTAATTCTAAATAATTAGTTAAAATTGTGTATGTTACTGTACAGGTGTGCTTAATGTGTGTTCTTTCCCCATACAGCTGCTGCTGTGAGGGCTGTGAATATAGATGCCCACGCACAATGCCTGGTCCAACTGCTCCGAGAGTTTTGTGAGTACAGACATATCTCTAATATCTGCTGTAATAAATCAGAAATAGTAAAGATAGTACTGTCTGTATATATAATAGTGCTCTAGCTGTACTGAATAAATGCATGTGTCAGGCTGCAAGTGTTAGAACTCAGTAGTGCCAGCGGCTGTGTAATGCAGAGTTTTATAGCAAACAAGGTACGACTGCGTAGAGGAAGAGAAGAATATGCATGAGTCTACCTGAAAGAACCTGGTAAGGAACGGCTGTGTCAGGCCTACTGTAACAGTTACAAATCATAAGCAGTCCTCTTGTGCAGATCATGCAGTAATAGTAGTTGTGGATTTCTGAGTTATAGAAAGTGTTGCCATGTGAAAAATAATAAAGCTGACTACCACAAACTGTTGTGTTTCATTTGTCTTGTATCTGAAAAGTACAATTGTGTAGCTGCTGCAGCACACAGTAACTGAGGTGAAGTGATTTAGCACTGTTTGTCTGCATAGTTTAGAATGTGGATCTGAAATAACTGACAAAAAGCAAAAGTACATATTTTCCTCTCTAATGAGTTGCACAGTGTCCCTGCCAGCATTGCCTTGTGATAACCTTTGCATTTCAGCTATATGTAGTCCTGAATCTACAGGAAAGTGTGAGACACTAACGGGTGCAGACTACAAAAGTAGAGTATGTTGACTTGATTCTAAATTGAAGTACATTCAATTAAAATGTCCAACTGTCTAGTTTTAATAATCTGCTCATATTTTGTAAACAGTAAGATCAACAGTTTTTTGTTTGGATTTTTGTTGTACTTATTATGGAAAACAAATAAAATGACATTTGATAAAAAAAGTACACTGTGTAGAAAAGTATGTACTAGACAGAATTAACTGAAGTAATAGACATCACTTCCCTAGTAGCTCAGTCTGATTAAGTCAAGGTCTGAAGTTTCCTTTTGCACACACACTCACACACACACACACACACACACACACACACACACACACACACACACACACACACACACACACACATGCACACACACCATGGTTCAAATCCAGGGACTGTTACTAACATGTCTTTCTAGTTCCACAGCTGTAAACTGGAATATTTATAGGAATACTAAGCTATTTTGAACAGATATTTTCCTCACAGGGCCCACGGGTAAAGAAATATTTGCAGAAGCAGAATGGTGGGTATATGTATGAAATGTGTACAAATGTTCTGTTGAGCAGCCCCAGTCCTACAAATAGAAGCAGGCTAGCCATCTACACTATGCAGTCTGGCCAATTACAAGCCTCTCAAGTGTCATGCTGTCACGGATAGTTTCCACAATTGCCAAGAAACCTGCACACAGATAACATCACAGTACAAGTATGCCAAAAGCACACTTACAGAACAGCAGCACAGGGAACACATTGTTACTTGTACCAGTAAATATGACAGGTTTGTGTCCCCTATACTTTTGTACGTAGAGTTGTCATACCTTGCCCCATAGTACTCCAGGTGCACTTATGTACAGGTGGGTATGTGCTGTAGTAGCTCCATGGCCCGGGTAGAGGGTAAGGGAGGGCAGTACTGTAGAGTTTGAAAAGTACTGTACTAAGAAGTATCAGGGAATGCAGTTGTTAATGGAGTTATTTTCTCTTTCCCCACCACTCATCTGCTCCAATAATTCCACATAATCTAACATGGGTATGTTCTTACCAAAACTTTTACTGTTGAGACCTTTGTTCCATTTTGGTTATTATATTTCAAACTGTGTGCATACTAACATACCTTGTTGAATAACCATTGTTGTTGGCCTGTTGCCATACATGTAACTGGCATGCTGTTGCAATCCTGAATGCCATTCCATTTCTGCATTGGTTTTGATTTCCATGCAGCTGTTACATTTCCACTGTTGTGGGTCAACTGGAACATCCATGCATGCTGTTTTGACTAATGTTTTAATGTTTTGTTCATGACTAACCAATACACTTTGTTAATTTTCACCCCATAGCACATTTGGGATGGCCGATCCCAGTGGATCCGCCTTTGTCACCCCACCTGGCTAAGGCACCAGGTCCCAGCACGTCTGGGAACCAACCAGGACCTACCTCATCTGCTGGAACTGCACCACCCTCAGGTAGAACTGCTGCAGAGATGGGGCTCATCCCCCTGCAGGCAGGCGCAGTGAGGATGTTGTCCCACAAAAAAATTATGTCCCATACATAGCTCTGCATTTCGCCAAGAGACATGCTCCCCTTCCTCAATCTACCCCACCAGTTATCATCATGTTATGTCACTCACACCCCTCCCTGTGGGGTGTGAGGCTCTAGATTCCAAATTGCCCACAGTCATATCAGCTGTTGTTGTCAAAAAAATGCAGAGCTATGGTCCTTTCCTACACCTAACCTGCACATCCCTAACTGCCTCTCATCTTGTTTTACCCCCTGCTTGCCCCCATTTCACCACTTTCCTGTCTCTCTTTTTTTCTTTTCTTTATTTACAATTAGTGTGGGTTTAAGTGGACTTAAGCATTGCTTAGCTCCGCACAAACCCACTTACAACTGCTTATAACTGCTTTAATCACTCTATGTCATCCACAGAGTATTCTGCCTTGCAACAAAATAGCTGGCTCTGCCAGAGTCTGAACCTAGGACCCTTTACACTATAGTAAGACAACATACCACTAGGCTATCTGGGATTGAAAATTAATGGTTTTATTATGACGTTGTCCTGTTCGATTCTCAGCTAGAGCATCTTCTGTGTGGAGACATGCGTGAATGGGCGTACCTTCGTTGAAGGTTGTGCATCAGAGCTGGCAACTCGGCATGTAAAAAATCTACTGCCAATCATTAACGGACCGGAGTTCCGCTGTGGCGACCCCTAACTGGGAAAAGCTGAAAGACACAACAACAACATTCATATATAGCCTGCAGTATAGTCATTCTACAGTGCACAAACATTTTATATGGATGGAGCTGCATATATATATATATATATATATATATATATATATATATATATAAATATGTATATATATATATATATATATATATATATATATATATATATATATATATATATATATATATATATAGATAAATAATATTAATACAGATATACCTATAAAATATATACATTTAGAAATACATGTATAGCCAGAAAAGTAAATCAGTACATACACACACACACACACACACACACACACACACACACACATATATATATCTATATCTATATATATATATATATATATATATATATATATGTTTACATATATATGTATTGGAGTTGTATATCAGATCTATACCTTAAAATTCTTACTGTAACAAATCTGTTCAAAGGATGTCAGAATGGGGGTCAATGGGCCCAAAATAGGGACCACTGTGAAAATATTGTCATTATCCCTCTGTCCCCAGCAGCAACTGCTCTGCCTTGCAACAAGATTATCAGTCCTGAACCCAGGGCCCTGTATACCATAGTCAGAGCAATGTACCACTACATCATGCGAGCTCCACAAAATGCAGATGCTTTTCCAAACATATTAGTCAGTAGAGTCATTCAACAGTAGGGTAAAGATTCTGTACAATCAATCAGGTTTTCTACATATACATGTATTTATGTATGGTGATGCATATATGTGGACAAATCTAGACAAAATATATCTAATGAGATATACATGTAAAATATATACATACATATATATATATATATATATATATATATATATATATATATATATATATATATATATATATATATATATAGATATACATGCACATATATAGAAAAGTATGTAAATACATGTATATATATATATATATATATATATATATATATATATATATATATATATATATATATATAAAATAAACACCATGCACTAGAAGAATCTTAATTATATAAATTCAGACTTCTTTTAGGCGTAGTAATAAATACTGAGCTAGTAGAAAGGAAATAAAAACTCAGACACTGAATAGATGATTAAGCTTTCGCTCTTATTCAGGTGGAAGAGCTTCATCAGAATAACCTATATTCAACAATACTTACATTATATGTAACTAGAGTCACATGTAAACAAAAAAACAATGAACTACTTATAACTTATTAGTACAGTAACCAATAGTACAACCAGACAATATTTAAACTGTGCCAATCATCTAAACACAATAACCATGAACATACATATGAATGACAGGGGCATGAATATTAAATAAACACTCCCTTGTGTTAGCTAATCATTGAACAAATGTACAATGTGCACACTAAATATGCATGTAGGAGACATGAATATTCATATAACTGTACAAGTGGTGACTAACAAGTGTGCCAAAGGTCATGGATATATATATATATATATATATATATATATATATATATATATATATATGTATATATGGATCTACTGTACTTCAACGAAAGAACACTTCTTCGAAAAAGAACAGTAGACCCACACTTAACCGAAAGTGCACTTAACTGAAAGTGCATTTTTGCAAAGAACGTTTCAACGAACCAACCAGGAACACCAAAACAATATTTTTGCAGGTGGGCAAGTCCCCCTGCACCCCCCCATGTGGGGGGAGGCAGTGCCCCTCACACCCTCCCTACTTAAATATACCAACTCTGAGATCGCACCACAGTGGGGAAACAGGTATATTCCCTTTTCCCCACTGTAGTGTGCTTTGGCACCTCAGTATTCCTTAATGGTTCATTGAACCGTTCTTTCCCGAAGTGCACTTTTGGTTAAGTGCACTTTCATGTAAGTGTGGGTTTACTTTTCTTTTTCAAAGTGTTGTACTTGTGATGAAGAGACGTAGACCCATATATATATATATATATATATATATATATATATATATATGTATGTATATGTATGTATACATAAATATACCTAAATATATAACAGCTGCAAACAAATGCAGTCTAAGGGTTATGCTGCTCAACACTAGAAGTCTAAATCTCAAAAGCCACTCACTGAAGCACCCCTTATTCTCAAAGGATGCACACACATCCAGACTGGTAGCCCAAAATAATGCATTACAGATACTGCAGGTGTAGCTAACATAGGATAAGACAGCAATTCAAGTTGTAGCCTGCTATAGGTCCCCAACCATGTCCTAAGAGTCAAACGCCATGTTCCTAAGCATCCTGAAAAATATTACTGTCCAGCCTAACACTCTCATAAAGGTTGACTTCAACTACCCCTCCATTAACTGTGAAAGCTGCTCATGTATCAATGCACTTGCCCACTGTTTCCTGGAATACATTCATTCTAATGGCCTGGACCAGCTCGTTTCTATACCTACTACAGGTAGCAACATCTTTGACCTAGTCAGTACTAACATGAGTGACTGTTGCTGTACAATAGTCAACGCCACCATTGTTAGATCTGACGACAATGTCATCACCTTAGAAATCCACATCCCTCCCACCCCCTGCAAAGGTAACCACCATGAAAAACCTTTCCAAAGCTAACTTTGGCCTTCAAAAAACAGAGGTGGCTAACCCCACGGTATCCATGCAAATGGAGACTACTTGCATGATCTCCAAATCACACACCAATGCAGTACGAACATGTACACACATGCATGGATTCTGCCATATGCAATAGAAACAAGATGCTCCCCTCCAGAAAATGGAAGCCAATCTGGTGGGCCCCTGCCCAACAAAACTCTACAACAGAAGGAGTAAACTGATATGGAATAAGTTGAAGTCTCAAGACTGGGAAAAAAACTTTTATCAGTCTCATCAAAAGATGAGATTCCTCATCAAATACTCTAAAGCTAGCTGTGAAAACAGAATTTCAGCACACAGTAAAGACAAGCACAAGACTCCTATAGTTATGTAAAGAATCTCCATGGCAATACCAACATGTACTCTGAGCTACTGCACAATGTTAACTCCTATACGGAGCCAACAGATATTGCCAATATACTGACACACAGATTCCATGGCAACCTTACCCTTCTCCCCACCCCCAAAGGACCAATTCCAATACCAGTACACTGCCAGGCACCCAGTAGTACTGCTGCTTTGGTTAAAACACCACTTACCAATGCCAAGAATGCAGGTTCTATTGGACCTGGAAATATCCCTGGCTGTCTTCTGCATGAACTACAGACTGGACTGGCACCTCACCTTTGTGCCCTGTTCAATTACAGCCTCACCTCAGGCTTTGTCCCTACTGACTGTTGCACTGTTGCTGAGCTGTGGATAAAGGCAAGGTGGTGCATACAGCCTACCTCAATCTGGCCAAGCCCTTTGATAACATTCCCCACTCAGGAATCATGGATAAACTCACTAAGCTATGCATCAACCCCTATAACAGTAGGTGGGTTGCAAACTGTCTCACAGATAGAACCCACAGTGTGAAAGTAGCTGACCCCAAGTCAGGCTGCTAACCAGTCATGAGTGGAGTTCCACACGGTTCGGTCCTAGGTCCTCTCCTGTTTGGTATCAACTTCTCTGAAGTCCATGCCAACATGAAGGGACTCTGTCTGACAATGTTTGCAGTCAATTGTAAGTTGGGAGCTATTACCTACCCAAGTGATGTTGACATCCTACAGAAAGGCCTCACTGAGACCAGTGACTGGTGTCAGAGCCATGGCCTTAAGCTCAGTGTCAAAGAATGTGTTGTCATCCCCCTTTGAGATGTCAGGCACTACAGGGATGTTACAGCACCAAAAATAAGACACCAGTGTGAAAGTTCATACCCACAATCAATTCCACCATAGTCACAGTCACATACCAGTAGGTCAGGTGAACAGTAGAGTATATGGACTGTGTGACAAAATACATAATAGTTTTCCAGTCACACACTACTCCTACATATAGTGGCCCAATTCTCAGTGTAATCTGAATCCTGACCATGGTACAGGACACGTCTCAGTCTGCTTCTACAAAGGCATATGGCCAATAGACCAGGAGACACTGGAGCAGCATGCACAGTCAGATATAAAAGGAGACATTACACTTACATGTATCCTTCTCCATACACAGCCCAAATAACATGTACACATGACATGTGTACACAATCCTGACAGTCTGTCAACAATGGCCAGACATACACAGACCTCTCAAATGTATAGTTCACCTCTGAATGTACAGGCTCAGGACTATCTATGGCCTCTTCCCTATAACATGTCTGTAGGTGTACTACATCATTGGGATGGCAGGAGAAATGAAGGCAAGAAATAATTATACTAAATACATCTGAGCCTCATAGTGGATTACATCTGGACAAAGCCTGACATCATTTGGGAACAGAGGCACAAACACAGGCATAGACTGGACATATTGCTGTCAGATATTTACACAGTTGCTGATGTTACTGGCTTTATTGTAACATATCCTTTATGAGGAATATGAAATCAGTAATGCCAATTGATTTTAGTATTTACTGACTACATTCCCCAGAGTCCCTGACTGATTTTTCTAGGACAACAACTGTCTGGGAAACAGGCAAAACATAACAGGCAAACATGTGTCTAGTCTGTGGACAGCATGCCAGTGGAGAGGTATGTCAGAGACATATCACTGCCAGACATGAAGTCCCTCACTAAATGCATGTCCACACAAACCCTGTCAACCTATCTTGGTCTGCAAGGCTATGGAACACATCATCATGGAACTCATCAACAGAGACATTGGGAACCTCCAAACACTAGACCCTACCCAGGTCGGCTTTAAGGGTGGATCATGCCTCCTAAACCTGGTGGACTTCTTTGAGACAGTTACCAAGGCTATAGACAAGGGAAAGATGGTACACACCGCCTACCTAGACCTTGCTAAGGCCTTCAATACCATTCCCCATTCTGGTATTATAGACAAGCTCACCAGCCTGAACATAAATCCCCTACATCACAAGATGGGTTGCCAACTGGCTCATGGACAGAACCCACATGGTGAGAGTTGCGGGAGCTAGGTCTGACTCTAAACTGGTTACAAGTGGCATTCCCAAGGGCACAGTCCTAGGAACCCTCCTGTTCAGCATATACTTCTCAGAGGTACAGGCAAGCACAGGAGGACTATGGCTGAACAAGTTCGCAGACTACTGCAAACTAGGGGCTATAATTGACTATTCGGCTGACACAGACGTACTCCAAAAGGGTCTCACTGAGACAGATACCTGGTGTCAAAATCATGACCTCAAGCTAAATGCCAAAAAGTGCATAGTCATCCCCTTTGGAAAAAACAAAGTACCCACAAACTACCACATAGGTGATAGTCCCATAAATACGGAAGATGTAATAAGGGATCTGGGGACCAAAGTAGATAGTAATCTCTCCTTTGATAATCACATTGCCAAAGTGGTTCGAAATCCTTCTATATGACCCATCTCATCACAAAAGGTTTGCAATCAGATCAAAAGAGGTCATTGTGCCCCTCTACCCATCACTCATCAGACCCATCACAGAGTACAACGTCCCATTTGGGATGTACCTTACAAGACACCTGCAATAGCTGGAAAGACCACATAAGTACCTCAACAAGAGGATCACTGGCCTAAAACAGATGCCCTATGCAGCTCGACTGAAGAAACTCCAGCTCTACTCAGTTGCATACCGCCTACTCAGAGGTGATCTCTGCCTGACATACAAGGCCATGTCCAACCCAGAATTGATGGACATGCTCCACCTAAGAAAACCATAACCCCTCGAGCCACATGCTGTAGGGATCTAAACATCACCACAACAATAAATAGGACATGCTGGAGGGATATATTCCTGTCCCAGAGACTTCCCATGCTTTGGAACAAGATTCCAATCTACATTAGGCAGAGCTCCTTGCTAAGACTCTTCAAGAGAAACCTTGACGAGTGGATGGGAAACAGAAAGTTTACCCTGGGGATCACTTCAGTGGGCCTGCTGGACAGAGGCACAGGGAACTAATCTAAGGAGGCAATGAAAGCCAACACATTCTGGCTAGGATTATAAATGCCTTCGGGCAGATAGCCTAGTAACTAACTATGAACCCACCATGTGTATAACAGCACTGATGATGACAAAGAATCTGTTTACAATTCTGGAGATATGTCCCCCATGTTGTTGTGCTGTCTCCAAATCTCCTGTCCTGTGAAGTATTCCCTCCTATTGTCTGTGAATATGTAGCCCACCACCTCTGTAACGTCTCTCACACAGCCAAGGAAAAGGGCCAAGGCCTACATGAAGGACGTCCCATTTGTTGGAGGTAGCAGCAGTGTCCAGGTCCAAAGTACCAAACTATGTGTGCACCTACATAGTTGTATGGCCTTAGAAATACCTGACATCTGCACATCTGCACAGAGAACAGACAGACAGTGGACAGCAAACATGTTATGCATTAGGATGAATGTCCTAAAGGATAGAAGTCTGAAACTGAAATATATTACTACATGACACAGCACAGCAGACAGGAATGAAAAAAAAAAACATAGTACTCTACAGTTAATATAATAATATCATATTCAAGTGTCCTGTACAGTATATTAAAAGTGCCCATTCTTGGGCCCGGGATGCTATATACCATAGTCACAGCAATTTACCACTAAGCCATCTTAGCTGTGAGATGGTAGGATGTTTTTCACAACATATCATTCAGTACAGCAAGAGGATTTCCAGTTTGATCCTCAGCTGGGGTCCCTTCTGTGTGGGTCTGCATGTCCTCCCTGTGGTCATGTGGGTTTCCTCTGCGTGTCCCACATCCCAAAGACATGCTGTAGGTGGATTGGACACTCTAAATTGACCCTAGGCATGAGTGCGTGCATGTATGCCTTTTGTGGAAGGTTGGGTGCCGGGCTGGTAAATCGACACCATAAAACTCCACTGCCAATCATGAGTGGACAGGTGATCTGCTGTGGCACCCCTAACTGGGAAAAGCCAAAAGAAGAAGAAGATCATTTAGTACAGTCAGTTTACAATAGGAAAGACATACTGTGCAATTAGGAATGAATATTATCTACAAATATATACATGACAAAATAAATATTTACACATATAGAGAGATAGATATGTGAGGTGATACATATATATGTATGACAATATATAGATATATTACCAAGAAGTACTGCCATGTGTGTGTGTGTGTGTGTGTGTGTGTGTGTGTGTGTGTGTGTGTGTGTGTGTGTGTGTATAAAGATATAAAGCTCTCTCTCTCTCTCTCTATATATATATATATATATATATATATGTGTGTGTGTGTGTGTGTGTGTGTGTGTGTGTGTGCATACATGTCAATAAACGCCCATACAAACATATGTTGCTGATAGACCACCCATAACTGGGGCAGCATGCACAATTGGATTCTAAAGAACCCGTGACACTCACATCTACCCCCCCACTCCAAATAATAAGTGAACTGTACACTGCTACAAAATCATGATAGGCCATGCACAATGGCCAGACATGCAACAACCTCTTAGCAAAATGACTGAACATAGTAAAGAGAAATGCAACCAGCCAGTAATTCACACAAGTTTATTATACTTTGATGTCTTGGCTACAGCCTTCAAGGAGAACAACATTACAAGAAATACTTGCCTTAAATACAAGAAGCAATTAACACTTAATTACATAATTAAATACACAGCCTCCAATTACACTCATTTAACTCCTGGGGGACAAAGTATCACATTTAATACTAATACATTGATTGTGTACATAACAATCATTCTTTTATGAATGTTTCATCAAACTGAGAAATAGACTTTTTCCAAAACAGTACCTTCTAACCCACTACTGCCCCCATGGTGATATTTATTCAAATGTACAGCAACAGAACTGTCTTCTTTCTTATCAGTAATATGTCTCACATGTTCTAACAGCCTAGTTTTAAAACACATGTTACTCTCCCCCACATAAAATATGTTACAAGGGCATATAAGAGCAGTCTCTATACACCAGCCTCTTGAATGTACAGACTTTGACATGTTTTCCAGTCTTTCCCCTCAGCAGGAATGACAGCACTAAATAATGAGAGACGATTATACCTATCAACCTCCTACTGTATTGACATCTGGACAAAGCCTGACATAATTGGTGGACAGAGGCCCAAATACATGGCCATACTTGAAATATTGCTGTTATACACTGAGAAAGTTGCTGGTGTTACAGGCTTTGTTGTAACATATCTTTTCTGAGGGATATAAAGTCAGAAAAACAAATGGATGTTAGCATTTACTAATTGCAATTACCAGAGTAAGCAAACTGATTTGACAAGGGCAACGCCTGTCTAGGGAACAAACCAAACACAGTAGGCTGACCTCTGGCCATTATGTGAATAGCCCTATAGTTGAGAGCTATGCAGAGACAGAACTTTGTCAGACGGAAACCCATGCGGACGTAGCATGTTCAGACAGACCCTGTTAAACTAGCAGTATTCCAAACATATAACAGCAATACTCACATTTCCCCCTATGTCTTGAACCTTCTCCACCATTTATTTGGCTTGTCTACACAAGACTTGTTGTGAGAGGTATTATCTCACACACCTCCAATATATCTTTCTCACAGGTAAGAGAAAGGGCCAATGCCAACATGGGGTATTCAATTATAGGAGTGTGTTGCCATATCATTGGCTGTTGAAAGAACTCCACAGCTGCTCTTCCTGCAATTAGCAATGGGGGAACACGAAGTGGTGCTCATGCCATCACATGGTCATGAGCATTACCTACAAAAGACAAGCTGCAGTCTATACAACACAGATGTACACCCTACATGTGTGTAGAGATGCAGAGGGAGAAACTGGAGAAAAGACAACAAATAGCATATAACCAACTATAGTTTGAAAAATACAAAGGCAGGTGTGTTGAACAAGTAAGCATCTCATAGACTGCAGTAAAGGGTATGTAAGAATATGAAAGAGGGGGATTAACATATATGTCTCAACAAAGCTTGCTGTACTAATTTATTGCTGATCAGAAACTATGGCCATAGCATTTGGGTCTGTCTGCAGTGACATAGATCATTGGTAAGGCCCCAGGAAAGGATGGCTCACATATGACTACTACTGGAGTGTGTTGAACAATACTGACTTTGACAATGCTAGGGCAGCTACTGGGATACTGCACATACCCATATCTAACTTGTGAATACAACTAGTATATACTTGTTTGTCTCAGATATGTGAGACTCCTATGCATGGTATTTGCATAGGAAAGTACTGCTGCAGATGTGTGTTGAACTGCATGTTATATACTGAGCTCAGAACATTTAACTGTCCAGTGTTATGCATATTAGCCATATGTGTGCCTCATATTTGTAGTTATTTACCCATAGAGTTGTGTTATATCTGTCAAATAAACCAAGAATATAACAGTCCACAGCACACAGGATCCGAGGCCAAATAATCCAACAGCAGGCAATAAAAACAAATTTCTTTTAATTCCAAAAACAGCACACGTAGTCGGTTCTAAATAGAACAGCAACACAGATAAGCCAAGCGCTTTCACCCAGTATATTACTAGGCTTTCTCAAGGCAACAAACAGAGATATCCATTACACATCAGTTTTAAATAACTAGTACAATTAAATGGTAACTCCACCCATCAATTAGAAGTTAATACCTTTGATGGTGTTGTGTTAAAAACATAGTACAAAGAAAAACAGTTTCTCAAGTTGAATATATATGTTTGTGTAAGAAATACTTCTTAATATAGTCAATAATGGTAATAATACCCTGCAAAGTGCCTTGTCAGTGCAAAATTCATAAAAGTACATCATAAATTAAAAAAATGTTTAAAATTTTAAATGATTAATTATTGTTACAAGTTGGAATTAAAATTAAATCACATTTCTTATTCCAAAAACTAAAATAGATAGATAAATGATAAATAAATCAAACTTTTTACAGTGACATTGTAAAAAATAGGGAGCTTTCTGACTAATGTCACAACACTACCTAATAACAACAACAAGAAGAAGAACAACAAGAAGGTGAAAGAAGAACAAGTGAACCTATACAAAATTAAACTAAGTAGTCACATATTATAACCGTGCTCTTCTCATTTTTAGAATGCTGTTAATATTTAAGCCCTCATTCATTCCAGGAGGGGTGCAGGCATCCAATTTCAACTGCCAGAACAGTTCTCGAGTCTCCAATTTGGCCTCCCAGTTGCCCCCTTGTGGGTCTGGCACCACCTGCTCCAACACCAAAAATTTAAGGTTCATGCCTTCACATATCTGGGAGTGTTTGTAAAAGGCATTGGTGTCCTTACATTTAGTGATATCATGTTGGTGCTCATATACCCTTCTCCTAAGCTGTCTCTCAGTTTTACCAATGTAAAACCCAGAACAGAAAGTACAAATACCCAGGTACACCACCCCTTTAGTTGCACAGTTAAAATGTTGATGAAACTTGTACTTAAACCTTCTTGAGGGAATTGTGATGGTGTCTTGGTCAAGCATATATTGACATTGTTTACATTGACCGCATTTTAAAGTGCCAGGCCTCTGATTGTTTATGTCATAACCCATATTTTTTCTCCCCTCAAACAGATCTTTCAAATTTCTACCTCTTTTTCTGATAAAGCTAGGCATCAGGGGGAAAAATTGTTTAAGATCAACATTAGTAGATACTATGGGCCAGTATTTTGTAATAATGTTTTCCAAATCATGTGAGCTGGAAGAAAAGGTGTATGAAAAACTCTCCTTAAACTTGTCATTCTTCTTTTTTACTGATTCTTCCACCAAAGGTACACCAGTGCCCAAAAGGGGGTGAAAGACTGATTGTCTTTTGCCAGTAACCTCCAAAATCAATTGATTTATCAAGTCTACCGGGTAGGCCTTTTCCAAAAAGAGTTCGTGCAAGACCTTAGTCTCTTGCTCATAGTATTCCAAAGTACTACACATTCTGGAGGCCCTGATCAACTGTCCCTTAACAATTCCCCTTTTTTAAGAGACATTACATGCTTCTGGAATACCAAACAAAACTGGATTTACACACAAAGAAATGGGTAGAAAGGACAATGCAACAAAGGACAATTATAAAGCTTTCAATTTTGGAGCCTGGACTGAAAAGCAATTTCATTTCCAACCAGGTACCATTGACTTGAACTATGACACTGACATTGAAAATAATTTTAATTTATTTAGGGACAAGTTATATTCCCTTAAAAGTAACCAATTAGCAATTGATTACTTAAAAGAATGTATTAGGGTATGCAGAGTTCCCAAGGGACTCCGTTTGTTCAAGTTTCCTAACTGTGTTTGTGCAGGAACTGTACTCTATGACAAGCTATGTGGTATATTTAACCATGCTGGGTTAGAAATGTTAAAACTAATGGTTGAGGAATATGAGCACAAAGCAGAAACTCTTTTAGCTGATTTAAATGATTTAAACCAGAATGTAACTAATAATGAACACTTCTTGAGTATCAAGAAAAATTACGACAATGTATTCAACGAAATTGACCAGCACTGTGTAAAGATTTTAAACAGAAAAATTAGGTAGCTTGAGAGAGACCTTAGGGAATACCATGATGGCATAGCTTACCCTATTTCCACATTAAAAGGGTTTAGGAACAACAATGACATGCTTGTAAATCAGGCAGACAAGGAAATGGAGAACCCTTTTAGCCCAGAAAGAGTTAACAATGACAACTTAAGAAGGAGTGAAAGAATTGCTGAAAAGGGTAGGAAGAACTCACATAGGGATTTTCAGCAACCCCACAACAAAGGACCGGGGGGGACGAGGCGTCAGAACCTGAGGTGGAATTGAGCAACTTGCAGGGAATGCTTTTATATGACACAGTGTCACCCTGGGCAGTACTGAATACCAGAAATCAGGAGAGTGTGGTCAATGCTGAACTACTCTCACCCCCGACCCCTTTAAGAATTTAATTTGTAGGAAGGACAATTTTACCATTTTTAACTTCACTGACTTACGAATTGAAGATGGACATTTTTCCTTGTTTTCTAAAGGTTTTAACTTTGTTCCTCTTACCTTCTTTGACCCTATTTACACTCTTATTGATTTTAAACTTTTCATTAGACAACTGAATCTCAAGTTGTTTTTTTAAAGGTCAAGAATTTGTTAATCCCATGTTGAACAGAACTAGTACTTTCAACCCACCCACCAACCCACACTTGAAGGTGTTTGAAGAGATGGTGGAGAAAGAAATTAGGAAACTGGATGTAGGTAGGAGGTACGAGCAGCCCCCCAAACTCAGTAACAGTGAACTTAACCTAATCAAAACCCTTACAAAGGAGGGTTGTCGGGTAATGAAACCTGACAAGGGTGGAGGGGTCGTCTTGATGTACCAAGTTGATTATGATTCCAGTATCCACCAGATGTTACAGGACGTGGAGCAATATGAGCTAGTATCTTCTAATGAGATTGACTTAGCACACTCTAAAATTAATTACTACCTCTATGACCATCTTCTCCAAGGTACTATTAACGAGCAGTTGTACAATTACTTTAATGTGGCAAAACCAAAAGTCCCTGTCATATTTGGAATTCCAAAAACCCACAAAGGGTTGGATCCTCTTGGATTCAGACCCATTGTGGCAGGGGCTGGCGGTATTACAGAACCCCTGTCCAAATTCATAGATTAGCCCCCGGATTCATGAAGCTCGGCGCAAGGCCGGTGTAAGGCGTGTGCCGCCAGTGCAGTGTATAACCGGTGTAGTAGCGCCACATGCATAGTAATGAGTGCGCGCCGCAACCACAACCATGTGCAGAGGGCACGTGTGCGAGCCCAAGTAGGATGCGCCCGTAGGCGTGGCCAAGCCGGCAGGCGAGGAGCAACCTAAAGTGCTGACTGTCACAGGCCACCTGCAATAGTAACCACACCAGCCAGTGTCCGTGGATACTGAAACGTACGCAGAGTATGCAACATAGTACCCGTCTACACAAAACGGAGAACTAAACATCAACCCATGAAGTCCAAATTGTACCCGTCCAAGGAACAAAGGATACGCGTAATACCATGTCCGTCATGCAATGCACTGTCAGTGGGCATACCCAGTGAAGGTGTACCGCAGCATGTCAGCGCGCTGCACCTACACACAAGTAGCCCCATGGGCATGATCACCAGCAGTTCCACAGTGGTAGTGAGAGTACACAGCCGGGCAGCCGTGTCTATATAACAACCAGAAGGATACCAGATACCCTAAACACAGACAAACATGTGCATAGCAACATGTACTACACCCAGCAACGTCCCCATCGCATACACATAGGATGGCGTATGCTGAAGCGGAATATCCAGAAGCAGAACCCATGCATGCAAATGTAATACACAACAGCCCCGTCATAGCACGTAACCCGCACACATGTACGACCGTCCACCCAATCCAGCTAGCAGCCTTGTGCAGCTGCACACCTACACACAGTGGGTATACCTCAAATGTAGTATGAAGTATTGTCCTAGGCAGTGCCACGCGTGCAAATATGTACCCCACATGTCAACATCCCACCGCAGGTACTGATATCCAAATGGCTGCATGTGAATGTGTCTGCAGAATGCGTACATCCCGCATGTGGTACGGACCTGTCGAAACCCCATAGGCGTTCACACGCCATGGTGTCCATAACTGTACACATCTGGACAAAGCAGTATGTGCAGCCACTGTACTGATGATTAGCTATGCAGACATGTCAAACACAACACATAGGGTGGAACATCCGCCCACCAAGCAGGACACCCCAGCAGGGTGCCACATGCACAGAAGGTGAAGGTGGGACATCACACGTAGATAATAGTGGTGCCGGATGGCCAAACACCCACGGCCAATGCAAAGGATTGAATAACACGTATATGCCCGGATGAATGGGTATGTCATATCATGGGAATAGCCTAAGCTATCCAACATAATAGCCATGCGTACCAGATACAAACTGCCAGTAACATGCAGTAGTAATGCAGGAAGGCATACACGACTGTGGGAATATCACAGGACATATGGCACATGCCAAGTGTCGACGCATGATACAAATGTCCAGGATGGGGCCCCCTGCAAAGAGGAACACGTGACAACCCCACCCCCCACTGACGTATCGGCAGTGGAAACACAACCCAAACACACACCAACACCACCGTCCATCCCACGATAGCAACAGAGGCTGGTCAAAGACCACCATGATGCATGCACAAACAGGGACACGTGTAACTGTCGCTCTGACAACCCCCTACAGGCCAATGCATAATAGCATGGACATACGCATGTAATGCTGCAAAGGATGTGTGGTAGTCCTCAGTATCACAGAGGTAGGTACACAGATACACTGTAATCAACCGTGACATATGTGCACTGTACACAGCATACCTGCAGGTAATACAGAGTGCAATCATGTGATACAGAAATATCCATGTACGAATGATGACAGGGGATAGACAAGTGTGAATGGGACAAACTATGAACATAGGTTCATAGGTTCATAGGTTCATAGTAGGCTATCTGCCCAAGTGCATTTATAAGCCTAGCCCATAGTTATGTGGCCTTCGCCACCCCTTCAGGTTGAAGAAAACTATGCCTATTATATTGCTGTACCTCTGTCAAGCAGTGACACTGAAGTAATCCCTGGGGCATATCTGTGATCTCCCATCCATTGGTCAAGATTCCTCTTGAACAAGGCCAGCGGGGTGCTCTGCCCCACATGTACCGGGATGTTGTTCCACAGCATAGTGAGTCTCTGGGTGATGAATCTGTCCCTCCAGCACATTCCATTAATGACCGTGTCAAGGTTTACATCTCCCGCCCATGTGGTTCTGAGGGATCTAGATTCATTAGGTGAAGCATAGTCATCAAATCTGGGTGTGACATGGCCTTGTATGTCAGGCACAGGTCACCTCTGAGCAAGCGGTATGCAACTGAATAGAGCTTGAGTTCTTGCAGTCGGGCAGCATAAAACATATTCTTGAGACCCCGTATCCTTCTGGTGAAGAACTTGTGGGGCCTTTCCAGGTACTGCAGGTGTCGGGTCAGATACATTCCGAATGGGGCATTGTACTCAATCATAGGTCTAATGAGTGATGAGTACAGGGGAGCGATGACCTCCCATGATCTAGATGTGAATCCCTGCATGATCAGGTGGGCAATGTAGAAGGTCTACCTAACTACTTTAGCAACGTGAGTGTCAAACGAACAGTTACTGTCAACCTGGGTCCCCAGATCCCTGGTAACTTCATCTGTGCTCAGTGGATTGCCACCTATATGGTAGCCAGGGGTAACCTTGAACTTCCCGAAGGGTATGACTATGCATTTCTAGGCATTTAGCTGTAGGCCATGTCTCTGGTACCAGTCATCCATTTCTGTGAGGCCCATCTGAAGGATATCTGTGTCAGATGTGTGTTCGACTATGGCACCCATTTCGCAGTCATCTGCAAACCTTGTCAGCCATAACCCTCCTGTGTTTGCTTGTACTTCTGAAAAGGAGATGCCGAACAAGAGTGGACCCAGGACTGAGCCCTGTGGGACACCACTTGTGACCGGCTTTGAGTCTGACATGGCGCCAGCAACTCTGACCGTGTGGGTTGTCACTTAGCCAGTTTGCAACTTATCTTGTGATGTATGGGTTTACATTCAAGCTGATGATATTTTCAATGATACCTGAGGGGGGTATTGTGTCGAAGGCCTTTGCCAGGTCGAGGTAGGTTGTATGGACTGCCTTACCCTCATCAATGGCCTTGGTGACTGTTCCCAAAATGTCAACAAAGCTTAAAAGGCATGATCTTCCTTTGACCAAGCCAAACTGGGTTGGATCCGAAGTCTGCAAGTTCCCTATGTCTTTATCTATGAGTTCCGTTATGATCCTCTCCATGGCTTTGCAGATAAGGCTTGTCAAGCTAATGGGACAGTAATTTCCAGGGTCAGTGGAGGCACCGCCCTTGTGAAGTGGGACCACAGTCACCTTGCGCCACTACTTGGGTATGTATCCTGAGGTGAGGCTAAGATTAAACAGCTGTCCTAACTGCGGGTTTAATTCCTCATTGAGATCGTGGAGTACACAGCCGGGGACACCATCTGGTCCCATGGATGCTGTGTATACTGCCTTGGAGAGAGCAGTTCTCACCTGGGTGTTAGAGATGTTCCGGGGGCTACAATCCTCTGGTATAGATATCCCTCCTTTTGGGGGGAGGGGTGGGAGAGGTCTGCACTGAACCTGTCAGCCAGTATGTTGGCAATGTGTGTAGGTTCAGTAATCTTCACATCATTTTGAAGTAATTCTGAGCATATCTGGGAGTTTCCTCCTAGGTGTCTAACATAGCTAAAGAAGGCCTAAGATTGTTTTATGTGTCCTTGGTGATGTATCTCTCGAATTTGCCTTGTATGATTTTATGAGAGCTCGTAGTTCTGCACGTATAATGAGCAAGGGTATCGTACCTGTCAAGGATTCTGCTCTATCTTGTAGTAGCTTACTCCTTTTGTTGTCGAGCTTGTTAATGGCTGGGGTCCACCAGACCGGACGCTTGCCTCTGGTACAAAGAGTCTTAGTTTTGTTTGGGATTGCCTGATCCATGCAGTCCCGTAGGTGTTGGTAGAAGGCATATGTAAGTGATTCAGCGGTATGAGTAATGATTACCACTGGCTCAGGGGCCTTAAAGGAGACCACACTAGTGTGTAGAAGTGTGAAGTTGGCTTTTGAGAAAGGCATATGTATGGTAACCGGCACCAGCATTGTATGCCAATAGCAGAAGCTATTGTAGGTTGTCCAAACACACGTGTCCGCACACACGGAATATCATAGCAATAACCCACGCCCGGATGTGGGTAATGCTAGACATACCCACGGTAGACGTGGTGCGTTCCCGAGGCCAATGCCCGAGGGACCACACAAAGGCAACAGTGGGTAAATACAGCAGTACCCACACCCAGACGTGGGTCATTGCTAGTATGCCATATCATTTAGGGAAAGAAACCATATATTCCCAGACATAATGGCACAGCATAATGCCTGTCCGCCGCCCATCTGCAGACATACGGCACCCGCGGCGGTGCGGACGCATCGCGAGATGTCCGTTGCCAATGTCGACACTGTCTCGCTATGTGAAACAAAGTCAACATAGCTATTCAATACAAAACAGCGGCGGAGAGCCCGATGTCCCCATTGCTGTGCTGTTCAACCTGTTCCGCCATGTTAAATGTGTGTAGCAGAGTGGGACTGCCCCAAAGTAAGCAACGGACATGTCCGTGGCTCAGTGTAAGCTGTTACGCAATGTTAAACCCATGTAACATAGCAACACAGGTCATAAATACTGAGGTATAGTAATGGAAATAGGTCCGGTCGACCAGACTGTGTGCAATTACTATATCACGATCTACAACGGGCACGCCGGCCAATCAGCACACGCGGTTAGGAATAATGGGGGGGATATGGTATCATAGACACGGACAAACCGTGCCCATGTGACTCGTCTGACATTCGTACACGGTCAGGACAGTTACGTACACTAGGCGGATAAGACCAAACCCAAAGCACCACAGGAACACCCTGACAACCGAAGGCCTGTATGCATAGGGGCTATAAGCCCCTGTGATCTGAATATCCCTGCGGTCACGACATATGCATCCCGGGCCATGAGCGGTAGGGAATAAGGAATGTGTAACATGTAGTACCGCACTTTTCCCAGCAGGAGAATGGATGCCTGTTACGTACGTGAGTGCGGGTGGGGTGTGGGGTGGGGGGATATGTAAATTTAGCTAAGTACCATGGGTATGCATATAAATGAGACAGAACAGCTAACGTGTAGTGGTCACAGCAACCGGCAAACGTGGATGCAGTCCCTTTTGAATTACAACTATAGAACATATAAATGTGAACGTGTACGTAATGCGTCCATGCCGCAATGACAGTTACATGTGTAAAGGCGAAGGTGTGTTCCGCACACGTCCGTCAACCGGATCAGAGATATGTTACCGGAACAGTCACAACTAATACAGACCATGTAACCACACAGACCCAGTAAACATATGTAACCAGAATACGGATATGCATGTGCGCCTGCGCGTAACCCACAATTAGGAAATGCAAGTGCGCGTGTGTGATCCGCTCACAGCAGGGAAAGTTAATGCTGTGTCCTCCACGTCAGTTATACATGTCTCAAAACTGTCAGCCTCTGAAAGTATGGAATCGGACAATGCCATGTAAAGTACCGGTAGAAATAGTGAAAACACATGCTATGTGATAAGACAAACATAGAATGTGGATAGAATAACGTGTGTGTTAGTAGTATGGATTGACGACGGTTATGCATCTGTAACCCGACCCACTTGTCAGAAGGTGCCACCGTACGAATTGTGTTTAGGTGACTCACACGTGTTGACTGGGCTAGGCTAGCTGGATATATGTCCAGTGTCAGCAGAGGCCCATGGAGAAATGCTCCACACACAATAATAGCACAACATACCAAAGTACTCATATATGTAACCGAAAAAACAACAATAGAAAGTGTCCTGAAAGGACTGGTTACATACAGATCCCAGACGACAGAGAAATATATGGCCAGTGGAAGCACATCACAATTATGGGATCAGGTCCCTATAGAAGCAAGAAAGTCTCACATGACACGCCAGCGAATTGCCAGATAGACATAGGTCAATGTAACACACAGCAAGATTAAGGGCCAACCAGCCGTACACCATGCCAGAACCTGTTCAGTGGAAAGGTATGGTATGGTAATAGATGTGTGTACACAGGTAATCCACAGACAGTAACAAAGCAAGGTATGAAATGAGGGGTTCACATGTACATATCTACACACAGCAGTCCAACGGCCCGTATATATGACAGATGGACATAGATATGTCACTCGAAAACAAGATGTAAACAACTACAGTTTATTCCATATCATATTTATATAGTTATATACAGTCATATTTATATTTAACATTGTGACTCTTATTTACATTCATATTTATTCAAAATATGCATTTAATTGTACCTATTTATTCAATGATTTTGAATCTTAATACAAAAATTATACACAGTCATATACATAATATCATTATCAACACACTACATTCTAAGGTTTACTCACAGCAATTATCAATTATGTCTCAATATACTGATTGTATTGACCAATATTGTATTTATATTAACACATTGTTGTTGTATTAATGTTTCCATTAAGTAATGTATGCAACACTGATATTTATATGTCACTTTATCTTTAAGACTTGGAGCACTGTCCACTTAACTACGAGCAGGTTTATTGATTCACTGTCTTTAAACTGACTCTGAAGGAAGTATATAAGGGATGACAATCTAATGTATTTCGTACTCTGATGATGCCCCATGTTAGTGGGTGAAAGCACTCAGTATCTGTGGACTGTGGAGTGTATCGTTTTTGTCATTGTTTGTTTTGGTCTGGTTTATGTTCATTAATGTCTTTCATGAAGATGACCAGGACTCAAGGTCTGCTGTATTTCTGCCTACTGGCACATGGATATAGATATGCCAAGTAATACATAATATGGGTAGTCAAACAGACATCCGCGAATGGGGAACATACAGCATCAGTCAAAACCACTGGCCAGATGGTGACAGTCCAACAAGTTCTACACTTTACATATGCACACTGGTGTCCATTGTAGGACTCCAAAAATTGATCCTATTGCAATATCAACCAGCTGCGATCGACCCAGAAGAAATGACAGCCGTGACTATGGCACAGCTAGACATATGCACCACCAGCGTGTTTAAGGTTGATGACAAGTGTCCATGAAATGCAGGACATATGAACAGAAGTCCCCAGATCGTCGAGTCCACAGACGTGCGTCCACATCCCAGTCCCGCACATGTGAAGGATGTGGAATGTGTACCATCGAGGGTTGCAGCCATGGGATCCTGGGTATGCAGAAATGGGGCTCGGTGTTGTTTGGCAGATAATCCGTTGGCCCGTCCCGTGGGAGGGATGTGGGTATAGCACATGCCCTACTCCCCACTAATGATGCAAAGCATCCACCGGATACTGCTGAAAGCAGGTGTGAAATGTGTACAGCCCTATATCAGTGTCCAGTAGGCGATTCCCATGGATGGACAAGCGTACGACCAAGATGGCACCCATAACTGGAAACCTGGCGGAATTACACAGCTGCAGTAAGGCATAGCACAGGAAATACACATAGGGACTACATTAGACATTCCCCATACAAAGTCAGACCATCGTGCAAATACCGGCGTACACAGCTCTCAATCATCCATCACCAAATTGTGGATCACTCGCTTCCATAATGCGGAACAAATGGGCGACCTGTGGAACACATACTAATGGCTCACTAACAACTTCAACTAGGAAGGTCATAGGATGGTTAAACTCTGCCGTTCCCACCTATAAAGACGATCCTTTAATGAATTAATATGATTAATGTCAATTGACCATGGAGTACACCTAATCAACATAAAATAACCGCTGGCACCTTCTGGCACACAATCCAAAAAACACATAGGTAGATGAAACAGTCAACGTAGAAATTGTCCAGCACAGTGCCCAAATGGTATAAAAAGGTTCCTTCATATACAAGTAAGTGCTTTCACCCATAGGCTCCTACAGACTTACACATAACATAAAAGCATTCAGGCTTGAAATATCCCTCCTTACATTGTCATTGGTCAATTTCACATCAAACAATGAACAATTAACCCCAGCATATAAAGTGCAAATGCAATGTGAAATACTCACACATATATTAACATCCTTAAAAACATCTTATTAAAACATGTATAATATTATCTTGTACTATGCCTAATTCTCATCAATTATAAATCTAACTATATATATAGAAGATATGTATATTATATCAATGTAAAACAGTGGTAAACAACTGAAAGAGTGCACTAATAGGTGTTAAATGTATAGCTGTACCTAAACTACATCCCTGTTAGTTGGGTTTAAGCCACCTGCTTCTCAAAAGAGGCTTAATCTGTGCTTCATCATTCAGCCTTGGTGTTTGGTCAGCTCTCCACCTAATAATCCATCTCAATTCGCATTCTAAAGTATAGTTGGTAAGGTCCCCCCCTCTGGGATTAAAATCTAGCCTTCGTAAAACACTGAATGTAAAAGTATGCCTTGGGATGTGCTCATAGCCGGCTGTAGGCATAGGCCAACCCGGCGGCTACCTAGGGCGCCGCACTAGCAGGGCCATCTTTCTAGTAGTTATGTCATGTAGGTACACCAGGATGGGGGCACCATGTGTTGTGGAGGTGGCCGCCATGGAGCCCTAACGCCTAGGGCAGCGGTTGATCTAAGGCCGTTCCCGTGCTGCCGTAGGAAGGGTAGTACGGTCTGCAGGTATGTGCTGAAATGCACATGAAACAGCGGTCTACAAGGATTACCCATAGTGGTGACACCTGCACAGACAGCTATAGCGGGACATACACACGACCATGCACACAGCTCAGATAGACATACACACACCATAAACAGGCAATGATACACAAGGTTTATGGCGTGTACGGGTACAGTGTCAGTACAGCAAGGATAGCTGTCTGCCACGATATCCAGCAGATGTCTCTAGGGCGTGCCCGAATACGGACGTTGCATGGACAATGAGTGGATATGCATCATACCACAGTTCTATGTGTCAGCCGTGCAAATATGCGATACA
The DNA here is from genome assembly GCF_019279795.1 of Protopterus annectens. Lineage (NCBI taxonomy): Eukaryota > Metazoa > Chordata > Ceratodontiformes > Protopteridae > Protopterus > Protopterus annectens. The sequence continues at coordinate 914,704,269 of NC_056725.1, read as the reverse complement.
TGGGACAGACAGCTGTCCATGCAAGAGCAGCGCTATGAGCAATGAGAGAGATACAGACGGTCACATGTGGCAAGGCCGGGAGTGTAATGTACACAGCACCACCCCACCACACCACAGTAGGGCGCACGTGGAGAACACGCTACAGAGGTCGCCAACCACAGCAGGCACCCAGGCAGTCCATGAGCTGCATCTCACCATCCATAAACACAGAGATGTCGGCAGGCTATAGGTGTTCTGCGGAACCTCTAAAGCCATAACCTATGAACCCATGTGGCTGGGAGCATAGACACACACACAGCTGGCAGGCATGGGTATTGACCTTACCCCCACCTACCCAACCGCACGACAGTATGACACAGGTATGGAACATGCTACGTGGACCACTGGTGGGTGACAACATCCATAAAGGAATAGACGCCGATAGGCAAGGTATGTGTTGCGAAGCGTCTAAAAGAACTACTCTCCCCAGGGGCAGCTGTAAACACACACACAGGGGGAAGGGCCGGGAGTTGAACCTACGCCTACCTACATGAACACACTACAGCATGATGCATTTACAGAATGCGCTACCGAGATTACTGAGCACAGCGCTTTCAGAGGCATACTTCTAGGCAGGTGACATCATCCATAAAGGAAGAGCTGACAATAGCCAAGGTATGTGTTGTGAAGCGTCTAAAGGCATGACCATCTGCAGAGGCAGCTGGAAACACACACACACGAGGAAGGGCAGGGAGTTGAACCTACGCCTACCTACATGAACACACTATAGCATGATGCAGTTACAGAACGCGCTACCGAGATTACTGAGCACAGCGCTGTCAGAGGCATACTTCTAGGTGGGTGACATCATCCGGAAAGGAAGAGCTGACAATAGCCAAGGTATGTGTTGCGAAGCGTCTAAAAGCATGACCATCTGCAGAGGCAGCTGGAAACACACACACACACACACCTCACACACACATGGGGAAGGGCCAGGAGTTGAACCTACGCCTACGTACATGAACACACTACAGCATGATGCATTTACAGAATGCGCTACCGAGATTACTGAGCACAGTGCTGTCAGAGGCATACTTCTAGGTGGGTGACATCATCCGTAAAGGAAGAGCTGACAATAGCCAAGGTATGTGTTGCAAAGCGTCTAAAAGCATGACCATCTGCAGAGGCAGCTGGAAACACACACACACCTCACACACACACACGGGGAAGGGCCGGGAGTTGAACCTACGCCTACCTACATGAACACACTACAGCATGATGCATTTACAGAACGCGCTACCGAGATTACTGAGCACAGCGCTGTTAGGAGGCATACCCCTAGGTGGGTGATATCATCTGCAGAGGCAAGGCAGCCGATAGGGAATGAAGACAGAGTGCGCAGTCACACAGCATGTTACCATCCCAAGGTGGGCATACAGTAACACGGTAGTGCTGCACTTGGGAATACCAACTAACTACGGAGCACAACATCATGACATGGATACGGGATGCACCACAGACAGCATACCCTATGAGGGGGCAACCGGCATGCATGATGTAGGCAGCCATTGTGGCATATCAACCACATATGACTCACCCGGACGGCCACCATGGCTATGCAGGATGTCATTGGCCATGGCTACACGCCTAGTAGCAGACATCAGTGCCGACTGTACTGTGTACCCCCGGATGGCGTACTGGGCATGCCCTCACACCTAGCGGTCGCGAAGGGGAAACATACATGCACACGGGGTATTGTCAGAGACGGGCGCGGTGTGCACTGTATTGTGTGTCCATCTACACAGCTGCTTACTGGGCATGCTCACACTTAGAATCTGCAGAGTGCAGACATGCATACACATGGGGTGGAAACATGGAAGGGCAGAGTGTGGACCGTTGTGTGTCCACCTACACAATAGCAACCCGGGCATGCTCACACGTGGCGGTTGCAAAGGGGAAACATACATGCACACGGGGTATCTTCACAGACGGGCGCGGTGTGCACTGTATTGTGTGTCCATCTACACAGCTGCTTACTGGGCATGCTCACACACTTAGAATCTGCAGTGTGCAGACATGCATACACATGGGGTGGAAACATGGAAGGGCAGAGTGTGGACCATTGTGTGTGTCCACCTACACAATAGCAACCCGGGCATGCTCACACACGTGGCGGTTGCAAAGGGGAAACATACATGCACATGGGGTATCTTCACAGACAGGCGCAGTGTGCACTGTATTGTGTGTCCATCTACACAGCTGCTTACTGGGCATGCTCACACACTTAGAATCTGCAGAGTGCAGACATGCATACACATGGGGTGGAAACATGGAAGGGCAGAGTGTGGACCATTGTGTGTGTCCACCTACACAATAGCAACCCGGGCATGCTCACACACATGGCGGTTGCAAAGGGGAAACATACATGCACATGGGGTATTGTCACAGACGGGTGCGGTGTGCACTGTATTGTGTGTCCGTCTACACAGCTGCTTACTGGGCATGCTCACACACTTAGAATCTGCAGAGTGCAGACATGCATACACATGGGGTGGAATCATGGAAGGGCAGAGTGTGGACCGTCGTGTGTGTCCACCTACACAACAGCAACCCGGGCATGCCCACATACATAGTATGTGCTACGCGCTGTCCAGCATGCAGACGGAGTGTACACACCGCACGTCATGGCCAGGTAAACCCGTACACATGCACAGGGTGGACACACATGCAGTTACACGTACACACACAGATGACATCACAGGAGTCACGGGTGCAGGCTGAACATGTACACACTGCAGTGAACACTGTAGCTGCCATGCCAGCACCATGTCATCGGTGCAGCAGTATGCCTCACGGTCCAGCAACAGCATGTGACATATGTCCACAGGTCTATATGGCGGTGTACACCCGTCATGCAGAGTACACATGTACTATCAATGATCCCACAGGTGTGATGTAGTCTGCCCATATCGGTACACATGGACAGGCATGCTCCACACAAACCACGGGCCTGACACAGATATGACACATGACTGCAGCTGTACCACAGTGAAACAAAGTCCGGATATGTCATATATGTGATTGTCTGGCTGTGTGTATGGACTGCACACAGGACACATACGAAGCCTGTGATGTACCACATGCATAACACTGGCGTACGAGGTAATAAGGTGGACACATGTCTGTGGTATGCTCCCCCTACAGGGTGTAGCGGTGTTGACTGGGACACATACCCTTGTACAGTTTGCCTGTGACAGCTGTGATACCATACCACAGTCCATGTTCCATGTATGTTGACACACATGTCACAACATAGCAATGCATGCACACATGGCAACAGGGGATACAAGTGACACATGTACTGTGCATGGTGCAGCCATGCATGAGCGGTGTCTGATGTCCATAACACAGTTGCAACCCCCTACCACATGCATACCCATCATGGGGGCCGTCATATGGTGGCATAGTAACAGCACGCATGGTGGTATGTGTGTACCTCATGTGTTTAAACACCTGTCCACATACATGTGTGCAGGTGGTGGTCACAGGTGTGTCACACACCATCCTACCCTGCCATGTGCATACAGTCTGCTATGTCGCCGTTACATGACAGTGCTGCCATAATGCATACCCATCGGTGGGTGCCAATGACCATATGTCACATGGCCACTGTAACCAGTACCACCTCCCAAGTGCATATATCGGCACAGCTGCTGGATACAGTGTTGGTACGCATGATGCACTACATACCGCTGTACGCCTGCACATATCCCATATAGTGGGTGTGGCATACCCAGCACCGACATGTGTGCAGGAATGTGTGCCCATGTATGCCACAGATCGGGGGGACTATGTGCCACGTGCCACACATCACTGTACACCATGGTAGAGATCCGTACATACCTCAGTGTGGGGTGCATGGATGTGGATGGTGCAGTATTTGCAACATGTTGTCCCTCCGTGTAGACATGTGTGGTCACCACCATGTCAGTGTGTCAACATGTGTGTATGTCTGCTGCCCGTTGTGAGGGTGTATGCAGATATAGTGTTGTGAATGGACACTAACCACACAGGGTGACCATCCTGTACTGGTGCTGCATTGTACGACCCTGTCAATGCCATAGTTGTGAGCCATGCTGGCCACCTGTGCAAGTCCACCCCCTGTGACATGTCGTGTGGGTGCATTGTATTGTGAGGGTGCTGACCACACAGGCAGGTGTCCCCATCTGCACACAATGGGGTGCCATAGTGGTGTACACCCCAACGCGGACATATTCCTGTACCGGTACAGTGTCCTACTGCTGCACAGCCGCTCACCACAGCTGACAGGTGACACCTGCGGTCAGTCGCCAGCACGCTGTGTACGACACCTGCAGACTGTCACCATACCTGTACTGTGTCATGCCATGTATGTGATGTCTCTGTCCACCGTAGCCTGTGGCACCGACCACAGGCGTCAGGTGCAGTATATGTGTGGACATGTGTGTCATGTACCGTGTAAACAACGTTACACTACATCTGGCTCCGTGCTACGCAGGTTTACACGTAGAACGTCTCTACTTGCAATCTAAACTGTCTGTTCTCTATCACAAAGGCTCAGCACCTGCTCTCACAGTATTCCTACATAGGTAAAGTACATGTATACTAGACGGAGTACTACACTAGCCTAGAATCCCCTTGAGTACCCACTTCCCTATAGGTCCCTTCTAACCCAGTTACACAGCAAATGCATTCACGTTCTCTGGCATGTCGAAGGGTCAATTGATAGCGACCTCTTCTGTTCAGATGGTGAATCTGGGCATCCTGAGGCAATGTCACAGGTGCCTCATGGACATGGACAAGCCGCACCTCCCCCACTAAACATAATACATGTGGGAGATGCAACTATATAGCCAGACAGGAGGCTGAGGTCTATCAAACCACGACCGGCAAGACCAAATGGGAGGGGAAGGACACCACGCACACCACAAACCTGGTGTCACATGGAACTATCACAAATGCTAAACAAACACATGAACAAACAAAGACATACTTGGAGGCACTGTTAAAACATGTAACAAACCTAACGAGGCCTCCGAAGCAGACACCCAAGCAACTGCTTCCACAAGACATAGGACATGCAACACATAGTTCTCAACGTCAGTGTGCTAAACAGTCACAGCCCTTAAGGCCACACACAATGCCAGACACACTTGTAATAGGTGACACCATAGTCAGACACACCGACATCCCACCCACCTGACTGAACAAGGGAATGATCACAGTAGACTGCCTGTCGGGCGCTGGAATCCGCCACATAACACACGCACTCAGGTCACTCCGCAGCATGTACAGGTATGACGCGGTCATTGTCCATGCTGGTGTCAATGACCAGAGACATACCACCCTGGGATACATGAAAGGAGACACAGAGGGGCTCTCAGATTGTGTAGCCCAGGCCAGCATGACCCTGACCCTGAGCAGTATCCCACCCTCACCAAGAATGATGCAACAATACTGGGTCCGACTGATCGCCCTTGATAATTTGTCTGAATACCGGTGTCAGTCTGAGGGGATCCAATGTCCTCTTGCCTGGGATGACATGCTTGACATGCCTCGCTCCTTCGCAAGGGATGGCTTGCACCTGTCGCCCCTGGTCTTCAAGCGTTTCACAAAGGCTCCTGCCACCCCCACAGTGCCCACTGCAGGCAAGGCTGAAATGATAAACCCACCGCCCTAGACTACAAACCTGGAAAAAACTAAGGGTAATACTGCTCAGTGCCAGTAGTCTACGCCCAAGCTGCACGCACTCAAAAGCCCTCCTCAGTATGGAGGACATCAATGTCAGTGCTGTGACTGAAACCTGGTTCAGGGCTCCTGAGAGCACCCCAGCACTATCAGGTCATACCTCATATCATACGTTCAGGACCCTAACCCGGACTGAACCACAGAAGGAGGGGTAGTCTCCGTTTCCATGAAGGATACCCACACCTCCAGGTTGGCAGTAACGCACGTAGCAGCGGGGACCATCCAGGTGCAATTAACCATATGTAGGACTGCCCTATGGTTTGTTGCATGCTACAGACCACCCTCCCACACCCAGGATATCCGCACAGCCTTCCTGAAGACACTGGGGAGTATGAATGCACTCACAACACCATCATATCAGGTGACATCACCCACCCATACATAGACCAGGAACATTACCCAGGACACAACACCCTACACCAAAGGTTCCAGGTGTTCATACACCTGAATTCTGTGGAACAACTATACACCATACCCACAAGGGGGGGAACTGTACTAGTCCTGATCATCACGCATGGGGATGACATGCTCCACACAGGATGTACATCCCTCAATGGTGAGGTCAGACCATATAGTGATCTCACTGGAGATCCGCATCCCGCCCCCAACACCGGCAAGGGAGACCACAGTGAAGACCTCTCCACAGCGAAACCCACACGTCATAGGACTGGTGTGGTACCCTACAAGGCCTCCATGCCAGTGGTAAACACAGGCCACGCTGCTGAAACCCTTACAAATGCCTCCTACGAGCACCCACAGGAATGTCTGGATCAAGCAATCCCTAATAACATCAGGACCTTGTCCACCAAAGGCAGGCACATGGTCTGGTGGACCACAGCCATAAACAAACCGTACAACAAGAGGTGAAAGCTACTACATGACAGAGCAATATCACTACCAGGGAAGGCATCACTGATTAATACTGGTGGTAACATACATTCAGTCATACAATCATCCAAGGACACCTGTGGGACAGGACTTGCAAAGGACACATAAGACAACCATAAGGCCTTCCTAAGCTATGGTAGGAACATGGGTGGAAGCTCACAGTTATGCTCGGAATTAGTCCAGAATGGTACAATGATCACTGAACCCACAGACATTGCCAAGAAACAGGCAGACAGGTACCGTGCATACATCTACCCTCCCCCCCAAGAGGGGAGGTATCTATCCCACCAGAGTCTAGCCTCCCAAACATCCAGAATGGCCAGGTGAGAGCTGCTATCTGTAAAGCAGAGAACACAGCATCAATGGGACCAGACGGTGTCCCTGGCTGAGTGCTACACAACCTCAATGAGGGCCTCAACCCGCACATAAGGCTGCTGTTTAATCTTAGCCTTACTACACGCTACGTATCCGATGGATGGCATACGGCAACTGTGGTCCCACTCCACCAAGGCAGTGCTCCTACAGACTCTGGACATCACTGCCCTATAAGCTTGGCGAGCCGTGTCTGCAAAGCTGTGGAGGGGACCATAATGGAGCCCATAAATGAAGACATTGGGGAATGACAAATACTGGAACATACCCACATCGGCTTAGTCAAGGGCAGATCCTGTCTCCTGAACCTGGTCGACCTGTTCGGAAGAGTCACTAAGGCCATTGACGGGGGTACGTTGGTTCGCACAGACTACCGTGACCTGGCGACAGCGTTCGAACAAAACTCCACACGGGCATCATAGAAAGCCTCACCAGCGTAGATGTAGAGCCATATGTCACACAATGGGTTGCCAACCAGATGAAGATCAGAACCCACAGGGTTAATGTTCCTATTGCCATGTCAGGCTCCCGGCCGGTCCCGAGTGGTGGGCCACAGGGCTCAGTCCTGGGCCCCCTCCTGTTTGGCATTCAACTTTCCAACGTACATGCAAACATAGGGGGATTGTGGCAGACAAAGTATGCAAATGACTGCAAACCGGCCACCATAATCAACACCCCATCAGACACAGACATCCACCCGAGGTCTCATAGAAATGGATAACTGGTGCCAGAGTCATGGCCTGAAGCAACATGCCAGGGAAGGTATAGACCTACCCTTTGTGAAAGACAAGTTAACCCCGAATTACCACATAGGTGGTAATCCATTAAACACGGTAGACGTGATCAGGGACCTGGGGACCCAACTTGTCGGTAACCTCTCTTGACACTCACATTGCCAATGTGGTTGGGAAGACATTCCACAGTGCCCACCTGGTCATGAAGGGATTCACATCCAGATCAGGGGAGGTCATTGTACCCCTGTACTCTTCACGCATCAGACCAATGATTGGGTACAACGCCCCATTTGGAATGTACCTAAACCAACACCTGCGGCAGTCGGAAGGACCCCAAACGTTCCTCAACACAGGGATAAAGGTGCTGAAACATATGTCACACGCTGCCCGACTGAGGGAACTCCGGATCTATACCATCTCATACCGTGTGCTCTGAGGTGATCTGTGCCTGACATACACGGCCATGTCCAACCTGGGTTTCATGGACATGCTCCACCTCCTAGGATCCAAACAACCACGGGCACAAGAGCAACAGACACAAACCTCAACACGGATATAAATAGGACATGCTGGAGGGACAGGTACATCGCCCAGAGACTCCCTACACCATGGAACAGATTCCTAGCCCTTGTGAAGCAGAGCCCCTCACTGACTCTGTCCAAGAGTAATCTTGACGTGTGGATGGGGGATAGAAGGTATGCCCCACGCATCATCTCTGTGTCACTGCTGGACAGAGGGACAGCAGACCAATGGATATAGTATCCTCATCCTAAGGGGTGGTGAATGCCACACACACTCTGGCTAGGCTTACACATGCCGTAGGGCACATAGCCTAGTATGTTCCCATGCACCTATGTACCTATGTAGGTGTCCAGGCAGGTTGCGGGTACATGTGGTATGCTGATATTGCCAGATGTGCCTGTGGGTAACCCACAGCTACACGTGGGGGACTGATAACAGTGCTCCCAGTAGGCACATGCGAGTACACCATATGAGGCATACAGGTTAACAGAACCAACATGGTGCTACACATGTAACCATCACACATACCGTGTACACAGCTCAATGCATGCTGCACCTGCACTACATGGTATGTCTGCTGCATGATGACAGTACACACCCATGTCACATACGCACCTGTCACTTGTCATACACAACCACTGCAACATACACATCACACGCTATGTGTACACAGGTATCACATACACCTCTCACTATCTTGTCCACCCTGTGCATCAGAATATATTTGCATAACCGTGCACCAATGGTGTTGATGACAGTGATGCGGCAGAGGCTTCATCATATGCACAGGGTGATATGTGTGCCAGGGGCATAGGCTGTACCAATGGATGACATCATGTGTGTGTGTAAGGGCCGGTGCATTTACTGGGCATGACTGTGCAGAATGCATGTGGTTGTGGTGGAGCCCTACAGTTGTGTCTGCCGTGTGTGGGTATGTGTGTACACAGTTCAGCCATATGTGATGCCTACACGGGGTATACTTGGCAGCCCCAGACTGTACAGTGCAGGTTGTACGGCTCACTGTGTCCGTCTGCGGCCATGTGACCCGTGCCTGCCTGGGGTCGCACGGGCACTACCGGGTGGAGGTATGGAGTGGCCACTCTCCGATGACACATGTCCGCTGGAACTGTGTCCATGCTGGGACCAGCCAGGGCCACGTCCACGTGGCCTGCTGTGTCCTGGCATGGTCGGTGTAGCACCAGCTGCACTGCTGCTGCTACTGGCACTGTGTGAGTGGGCATGAGAGGTGGCACACACACGTCGACCTACACTCGGTGGTGTCGCTAGCCTACGGCCACATGTCCTACGACTCACCCCTACCAGGTGTTCCAGCACAGACAGCTCACGCTCGCGGATGGACATGCCTTGGTCGAGGATTCCAACCATCTCACCTAATCGCCTATCCAGTACATTAGCAATCTGCTGTTGAGCATTCACCAATAACTGGATGTTCTCATTTAGGGAACGGATTGCAGCCCTCTGCAGCCTCTGCCCTTCTTGGTTCTGCCATTCGGCACGTGCCTGTGCCGCCATTACAGTCTGGAACATGCGTCTGGTGATACCAGCTGCTGCACCCTGTACAGCAGGTGCATGTCTGCCAGAGGTCCTCCTCCGAGCAGCACCAGCCACATGCCTGTGTGGCACATCACCAGTCATTACACTGGCAACATGGTGTGTATGCGCACCTTCTGTAGCCACCACACATTCCTGCTCAATGCCAATAGATGCTGACTGTCCTTCCTCTATGGGCAACGGTGATGTGGTATGTGTCGGCATCAGAACCGTGTGCGGGGATGAGGGGGACATAGGTGGGATGGTAACCAATGGCACAGCTTCCGCCCCTGACAACCCTGCCTGTACCTCATGCATATGGTCATCACCGCTAGTATCTGTGGGGACACTAGCATCAGATGGACCACAGGAGGGGAACGCACCTACACCACCTGTGAATACAAAGACATACTGTAAGATACATTACACACACGCAGACACACGCAGACACACACACACACACACAGACACACACACACACACACACACACACACACACACACACACACACACACACACACAGACACACACATGCACGCAGACACACACACAGACACACACACACACACACGCAGACACACACACGCAGACACACACGCGGACACATCATGCATGTGATATTGCAGATGGCATGAAGCATTCCCACACCACAGCTCAGAGAATGCAGGCCAGACATTAATAGTGGTAGTATGCATACTGCCCTGGGGTGCACACTACATCAAGCAGGTGTCATTTCAGTAGGCATGCAGTACACACATTCATGGTAGTTTGCATGCATCACCGTGATACACCGTGTGGCCACAGGCAGGTTAACAGTACACATGGCTGGCATCACTTTGACATGTACTCTGCCAACATGTGCGATAACATGTGGACATGTGTCAATGGTGTCCCACCACATGCACCACATCATACTGGGTGTCACAGTGCAGTGTTATGTGTACAGGCTACAGATAGGTTGCATATGTAACAAAGATGTCTGTGCAGGTGTGGTTGGTGTGAGCCATGTACATAGCTATACAGTGGGGAGTACAGGCACTGTGCCACTGCATGGCAGCAGGACACGGGTATGTTTCTGTGCGATGCTTAACATGGACGCATTGCATTGCCATGTCTGCAACACAGTCATGCTGTTCCACAGCACGCATATGGTAGACATTGGTGGCACCTCCGGTGGCTGCAGACAGGCATTCCGGTTGTCTGGTGTACCACATCACATGTACAGGTGGTCCACTACAGCTATGATCACACTATGTGTGGACAATGTGCAACGGTGTCTATCCACTCCAGACGTACTGTGTGGCAACATGCCTGTGGCTGACACCCATGGCCATGTTTGACTGGGTCATGGACAATTGTGTGTGATGGCCATCGTGTACCCATCCCTGTGGTGGCCCATGTGACATACACCCATACAGGTCGGAGGTGTCACAATCCAGAGGTCTATGCAGACAAAAGTGTGGATGTTTGCTATGTCGGGCGTAGGTCATGTCATGGTGTGACAATATTGCAGACAGAACACCATGGGCGTGGGACATGTCGTGTGCCGTGTCACAGCATGTGCACACAATGCAGGGGCATATGTCACATTGGTAACACCTGTGTGCTGGCCAGATCACAGCTCACTATGTGGTACTGTGTGCGTACCACAAATGGTGTTCCCATGCATACTACATATGCATCCATTGTAGAACACCTCCACCATTGTATGCATAGCTGACTGCACATATCACACTGACAGGTACCGTGGTTTCATGCCGGTGTATACTAACGGTTGTATCTACTGTACATGGGTGGCGTGTGTGTCTGGTGGTGCAACCTGTATACCGTGACTGGAGCAGAACCCAGGTGTGCATGTTATACCTGGCCACATGGCGAATATCCATGCACTGTAACATGCCTGTTACTAACAACAGTCTCACCTGCGACGGACCCATGTCTGTGCGACACGCCAGAGGTACCTGTATAGGGGCGACACAACAGTATAAACATTATCCACAACTGTAGCCACAGTAAGCACTGTGCATGTCACATTGTGTACCTGTGTGATAGCATGTGGTATGCACACATCTGCAAACACAACATAGCATGCTGTAGTATGCAGCTTGTGTGCCCATATACATGGCATGTGTTGGTACATTACGCGGTGTACTGTGACACCCACACCTACGGCAGATATCATACACATATGCAAGACTGACTTACCAGGCATCTCCAGGCTTGTTGGTTGGGAGACACCCACCTCCACATGGTGTTCCCTGGGTGTCCCCAGACTGGCCAGGAGCTCCTCCGTGTGTGTGAGTGGAGGCTGGGTTGGTGGCCCACCACCTGTTCCACCTTGTTCTCTGGCGATTGCGGTGGCACGCTGTTTTGCGTGCCATATTAGGTCCGTGCAGTGTTGGCGTATCTGCTGGTAGGTGCGGTTGTTGCCACCCACGTTGTTCACCCTCCTGCGCATATCTTGCCACAGGTCATCCCGCTGCTGCGCTTGCTGTGGAACATGGCTGAATAGCAGGTCATAGTTGTCATGGAGCAACAGTATGATTACGTCATCCTCCTGGCGGCTGAAGGCTGGCAGCCGTGAACGTGGCATTATCTGTAAGACATAATGATGGTGACAGGTCACATTTACACTGCTGTACTGGCATACCACTGGACCTACATTGCTATGACATGTACGACATCTGCACAATAATCTCTGCGATGCATCATGGCACTGACACAGCTGACGTATTGCTGTCACACCGTTAGGCAGCGGGTATCATATCATATCTGTGTGTCAACTCATCACACTGTACACACACCATGTTGATGGTAACCTGCTGTGGACATGTGTACCTGCCTGCACCTATGTTCATACCAGTTGGCACGTGTCCCAATGTGCGCACAGTTCTACTGTTCACCTGGATGCTGTGAATATGTCGCTAGGCATCACAGACGCAGCCATTATGGACGTCAGCGGTGGCACTGCACACGTACATGTGGACACCTGTACATGCATGTGTTGTGCCATGTACATCTACACAGCACTGTACAGGTGTTAGACAACCTGCCACGGCTCGCCTGTATTGCACATGTGATACACATGGACATTGTGTAATCATATGACATTGGCAGGGATGGTCATGCATAGCATGTGCTCACGCATGTTGTACATGGCAACACACAGCACCTGTGACACCACAAGGTGCATCAGTGCCACATTACTGCTCTGGACAGTTGATAGTGCAAGTGCCATTTGGCCATCGCACCATGTATGACTGTGATGGCACGTGCAGCCTTGCTGGACAGGGCTGCATGGTATGGCAGGGTATGTCACATACATGGCACAGAGATGTGTCCCACCTGGGGGGTACTGGTATTGGGAGGGTGGCTGTCCATTCCATATGTCATTGCTATGTGTATATGGACATTACACATGTCTATCATCATGGTGTGGACAATGGCCTTCTGCAAGGTAGGCAGCATGCTGCTTGGTGGGGGTGTGTATGGTGCATGCTGGAATCGCACATCCATGCATACACATTACCCCTGACAGGTGCTATGTGCTGTGATATTGTTCAACACAGTGCTGTATGTGCCCGCACAATGATATCCCGTGCACATGGATGGTACCCTGGCCTGACATGGGTACCACATATGTCTACATCCAGTGCCTGCTGCCACCGCCATGTAGGCGGGTGCACCACACAGCACCATCCCTCCCACAGGGACAGTGGTGTTGGGCACAGCATAGGTATCCATTTATGGGGACAGGGGTGTTCACATAGCAGGGGCACTGGTGGTATCATCCATCGGGCCATACATGTATGACGCACACCTCACACACCCAGCCCATGCAGTATGTTGTTCGCAACACTGACACAGCTATACTGCTAGGCCAGGGACATTCCCAGCCGTACATACATAGATGCATGAACATCTGTCTGTGGCATGGGCTACAATGACGGTGGGGTTCAACACATACCGTGTTTGACTGTGGCTGGTGCAGATCTTCTGTGCATGTGTCTACACGGTAACCCTGTTCTGCTGTGGCCAGCGGTGATGTGCTGTGCACATGTCAATGCTGCACATTGTGTTGTTGTCTGTCTGTCAACAGGCCAGTGGTGGAACACACAAGGGTATCAATGATTGAATATGCATGCCGCCCTGTACAGCTGTACTGCTAACATCTCAGGTGCTAATGTGTCATGGACATGCACACCTTACCAGGTGGTAGTGGGTTGCCACCCGTACCCATCACCTCTTGTGTGTTGCTATCATCCGACACCCTATTTGTATTGTATGTTCAGGATGTGCACCTGTGTGGGACATGTGGGCATGCAATGCGCTACTGCGTACCTTTGCACCCATTGCACAACATGCCACACGGGTACACTGGCAGCCATACACTTCACAGCTTGATGACGGTACAACAGGTGTACACATGTAACACATATCCTGTGGGACATGGTCGTATGTACAGGCATGTCTGACAGTCACGTACCACTGCTACCCCTATATGACGGATATGCAGTACATGTGGCGGTACAGCAACTGTCACATGTACTCGTGCAATGTCCTCCTACCAACATGGAGCGGTACTGCCTGTGGGGGATGTGCGTCTGCATCCATGCTGTGCCCATAGCTGACAGTTGTACATCGATACATGCAACATAACCCATTTGGTGTTCTCACAGGTGCATGTTCAACATGGCTCCACATTGTTTGTGTCTGTCACGCAGTCACTGTTGTCACGGATTACATGCTAGCCATGGCTTACTATATGTGATTCCATGTACTTCATTGGGATACCATCATTATACATTAGAACAGCGTATCCCAGCCATCACATAGCCTTCCTAGATGACAGTTTTAGCCAGCCAGTAGTAGGTGTTCCGCCATCTGCACATTAGTCACACGGTACAAGGGCAGCTGATCCCCAGTCTGGGGACAGGGTGCTGACAGCTGTGGATGGGTGTGATGCTGTCGACAACCATAACTGCACCTGATGGTCACATCTGGATGGGTAACATTCACAACACACACCTACCTTCATGTAGTAACACATCATCTACAACAATGGACATTCCTGCCAGAACACTGTGTGCAGTATGTCTGTGTGACCACTGTAGGCACCACTGGTGGCCCCCAGCATGGCAGCCAACAGCACCGGTGTATATCCCGTGGAACCATGGGTTACACCATTCACAACACACCTGTCTCGGATGACCCTGTTGTGGATCACAGTGCAGTTCCACACATCATGTTACACTAGGCATCATGCACTGCTATGTTGCGGACATGTGAACAGCTGGGCAACTCAACATATGCACACATGACACATCACCTGTTACAATATATCTCTCATACAACGTGTTATTGTGACCGCCCTGTGATGGCATTACACAGGCTACATCTACTGGGACATGTGATGGCTCACCTGTGTCATCTCCTCTGGGTGTGTGTCTAGCCAAGTGTACAGTAGGCAGTTGTCTGAACACAGGGACACTGTACATTGACCTACTGTGTCACTGCAACTGGTGCCTATGCTCATACTGTCATTATACAGGCATGTGGTATCTGACCACTATGACAGTCCTGGTCGACCACACTGCTGTGGCACACATGACCTGCAGCCATCTGCCTGGGGTGTGGAGCACACATGTACATCTTCACATGCTATACTGCCTCTGTGGCGGTGTCACATAACTGTCTCCGGCAGGGCTGTAACAGGCAGGCACGGCATGGGGTCATGTGGGACAATGCTTGCATCTTCCACTGTGCTGCACACAAGCAAGGCACACACACTTTTGCACCACTCACATTTATCTGCAGTGACTGGGACCTGCCTCCATGCTCTGCGCAGCACCTGCGAAGTACAGATTGTACACGGATCGCACCTCCCAGGCACATACCTGGACTGCAACACCCACAGGTGAGGGATCCCACATCACACAGTGATTTGCACACATCCTGGATAGTTGCCGAACACAATGCATCATAGGTGCTCAATGTGCAGATACCCGTGTTTGTGACCGCTACACACATTGTAACACACAACAGAGTTGACATTGTACACCACAGGTTACATGCTGTCTGTGTTGTTATACTGCACATTGGGCCTCAGACAGCTGATACTGCCATGTGCTGACAGCAACCCACACTTCCCTAGAATAGACACCCATGTACCTACACATGCTTGTGGCATGCACTCCACCCATCTGGCTGACACATTACAAGACACATACCATACCTACACTACACTCAGCATGCACAATACCTCCATGTGTCTGGTGTGTTGCACCTGGGGTTATCCCCCCTTTGGTGGATGAACACATATGCTTCACGGCCCTGCTAGCCACACCCTGGAAACACACCCATCACAGCATACACAGAACATGTGTACTACAGCCAGTACTACTGACGTCTGCTGACAGCAGTTGTTAATGGCATGACACCCCGGCAGATGGACAGTGTACATACATATGCTGACACATACCACAGTGCGCTTCCGTAGCAAGTACACAATGGTAGGGACCATGCTATTCCACACAGAGACATGGTGGTACTGCCCGTTTCACAGACACCACGGTGGTGGTCATGTTCCATGCACATCTGATGTACGAGCACATGTGCAGGCTGTTGCACGGTGGTGTATATTCACATGTGTGGGGTGCATCACTTGTCAGCCGTGGTGGGTCCTTGAGGCCCATCACATGCTCCAAGGCTAGCAACCTAAACATGACTGCTGCACATTGCAGTGTGGGGCCTCAGGCAGAGTGGTGGTATGTCTGTGTTGTTTGGCTACATCCACATTCAATGTCACATACAATAGTCACCCTGGCATTGCAGACCATGATATTGTTGGCAATGTGCCAGGTGATGGTGTACTTACCAACAATACACACTCTCACTCACTACAGGGTCGCAATCCATACATGGACATCGTAGTGTCCCACTGGACACATACATGGTACTGACATGCACACATTATGTCCTGGGACACTGGCCCGATGTCACCTTCCGATGTCCCTGGCTGTTATGTCCCACCAATCTGTTTGGTATGTGTCTCTGCACCAGCCCACTATATTCACTGCTAGCCTGTTGTCGGACATTGTGTATCTTGACCGCCGCGCAGCCGCATCTCTCACACTACCCATGAGTGGCACTGCGTTGCACGTGTGGGACTGCAGTCATACACCCATGACTGGACCGTTCTGAATGGCACTGGGTCACATCCTCACAAACATGCTTCACGCACACATTGATGGCTTCCATGCCTTACCTGGCACCCTTGTTGGGCTTGTGTGTACCACAGCATGCCACATACACGTGCTGGCCACCTGTCGTACCATTGCATGGGCGGTTGGGGTGGTACAGAGGCCAACACATTGGACGTTGTCCTCACATTGCCCTTCAGCACCATTCCACGTTCTGGTATTGGCAACGTACACATCCACCTGCACATCATACCCTGTGTCCCAGGATGTTAGGCTATATGACTCATGGACAGGACACACAGTGGTGCAAGCATATCATAGTACCTACTACATGACAGGTACATATGGCATTACACAGTCCTCAGTCATGGGGCCCATCATGTTCACTATTTGCTTACATACACAACATGCTGTCACAGAGTACTGTCCATGCCTAGATATCCCACACCTACATACCTGGCGCCATTATTGCTCCACCAGCTCATACCGATACCGACCATATGGGTGTCAGAGTGGCGGATACATCCTGTGGGTGTCATGGCATCAGGATGCATGACACATGGTGCATGCACATCACCTTTGCATAGCAACATTCACCCACTGACTATCACATGGATACTGGCCCCGTACATACATATCACATTGTACATGGTTGCTGTACACACATATGCCCCTCACGGTCCTGTGGTTACCGTATTACACTGTGGCATTAATACACTTCTGCAGGGCCACACCTACCTGTACTGTGTGTGATGCTGGTACATAGGTAGCCATTGTACCTGTGGCATACATACATCTACACACGGTCAAGGGTACAATACCACATTTATGGTGTACCTTCCACAATGGCTACAACTTTACATGGTGCAGCATTGTCATGCCATGATGTGTACCAGGCTCGGACGGTTTACATATGCGGATGACAGATGGAAAACACATCTGTACACATCTGCATACCACATACGCAGGGGTGTCTTCTGCTCTGACACGGACCATTTCCTCCGCATTACTGATGCATATACTCCTCATACATGACAGTTGCGGTGGGCAGTGTGAACGGACTGCTCATGGATATGTGCACACATGCCACACTGCGTGGGATGGGATTCTGTGTTACTTCCACAGACACAACACACACCATGCTGTGGAACATAGGTCCTGTGCACATCCCACAGGGACACACAGTGGCACTGTTCATGTGATACCTCCCTTGCTGTTTGGGTGACACGTGGTCATGGTACCACCACAGCAGCGGTACTGTGTAGACATGCAGTTGACACCCGCCTCTGCTGTTCACAGGACACTACCATGGGGAGGTGACACTACTGTGTACACTGCACATGTGTTTACACATGGACCTGCCAGACTTCATTGTTGCCCACAGTGCACCTGCTACAGATCCTTTGGGCATGGTTACTTGGTGTACCTTCCATTTTGGATGGCTATGATGCTACTACTCTGTCCCATACCTACAGGCCATATGTATCCTGTTATTGTACATACCAATAGGCAATACCTCCATTATGCATGATATGCCTGTGATACTGTGTATAATGTCTGTCATATCCACCCTGACAGCTTTACATTACACATAGTTGACATAGTATCCCCTACTTCAAGGCATACGTGCACGTCAGCCACACATTACATATGCCATTGACGGTATATGCCCATACACATGTGTGCTGTGACAGTATACATTCATGTCCTATCCCCTGCTATGGCACTTCCTTGTTGGACATCCACTGCCAGCATCGGCGTGTGGTCTGGCATTGTTCTCTGTAATGCCCCCCTGTGGCAGCCCTTGTGGTGTCTCAGCTGTGTACATGATGTCCCACTGCTGTGCACACGGTGTCCACAGTCGTTGGTATGCTCAGCAGGATAGCACTACATAACCACCTTTCACCACTCTCTGCATTATGGACAAGTGTCATTACTTACAAACACCATTCACATACAGTACAGCTTCGTCATACACATCATGCGTTACACACCCGTACATATCGTGTGTTCTACATACCTTGTCGGTGTTTCGTTCCGTGTATCGGTTTTCCTTTTTATTTCTCTTTTGGTTGTACACTGCTGGTTCGGTATGAGCATACGGTTTGAATATCCTGGGAGTCATCCTTATATCCGTCGATACCTGCAACATGTGGGTTCATCCCACCAATTGCTGTTCCTCCGTGAGTAATTGTGTGCATATCACCTGTGCATCTACTCCATTCGGACATTACGCGTCGTAACTGAGGTATGGTTGGATTTCTCACCTGGGCATTGGCTATTTGCCCTACCTTCGTGGAGATGGTCTGTATTATGTTATGTTATGTGTTACTGCAGCTGCTATGTGTGGCGACAGGTACATTTCGCAGTGGTGTTAGCCGTGGATTGTGTGTGTTGGGTATAGTATTTTGTTCGACATGTGTGTGTCCCTGTCCTGACGACGTCTGTTGATGGCGTTTTGCATTTGGATGTGTAACATGGCTGTTGTATTCCTTTAAACAACGCATGCAAGTATGCATCCGCCTTTGATTGTGTTTCCCACGCGAGATGTTGCGGTTATGCAGATGTCATTGACTGCCTGTATGTTTGTGCTGCTATTATGGTTTGTATCCCTTTAATATGTACGATGGGGGATATTGGAGGTTGTAGGTGACGGATACGGGTTGTGGGCCTTACATCTCTACATACACGGTATGGTTGTCTGTGTGCTCCATCCCTGCCTGGAGAGTTGACAGTTAATTGTCTGTTGGAATGGGAGTGTTGGTTGTGTTGTTGTCATGTGGTGTTGGTATCGCCTGCATGTGTGCTTCATGCATGTATTCCTCCGTCACATCTGTGGTATATCAGCGGTTGTTTGTACGTGACGACTATTCCTTGTCATTCTGTCCCAGATATTTACAGTCATTGTGGTCCTGTTCTTGGGATGGCCTGTTTGCCAGTGGTTGCCACCTATTCAGGTGGGGATTGCTTGTTTGACACTTGTAGAACACACAGCGGTGTTTACGGGCCGAGACGTGGCCACGGTCAGTACTGGGGTAGCACATACGTATTTCCGTGGTACATACCTATTGCTGTGTGACTTTGCCGACGTATAGTTTTTCAATTAGCATATCGGTGTCGTACATACGGGCATGAGTAGTACATATGTCCTTTCCATTTCCTGTGAGGTATATTCCTGTGCTACGATCTGGGACATTGTCACTTTGTATCGTTCTATGTCGCCACACGCCTAGCCGGGGTGGGGCTCTCACTACTACTTTGGGATTACTGGTGAACATATGACTGTGGCTAGTGTACCGTATGCCTACACATATTATTCCACTCTGCCTCTTACATGGCACCAACATACACATATTACGGAGACACACACATTACACTCGCACAGCAACACACACGGCACCCTCACCACACACATACACATACTACGGGACTCACGGGGACGGTTGCACACAGTACCTGCATGGGCCGTGACACCGGTGGCGGTGTCTACCTCCCCCCTCATATCATCATACTATTACCCGCGCATGTACTGTTACAGTACTGTGGTCTGGCGATCATTCCGACTTGCGGATATGCATTTCGGTATGTTGCTCGTTCCATGGTTGGCGGTATCCTCTTCTGTTAAACCTGCCGGATGCTCAGGTTGTCGTTTCACTATGTATACTATGTACAGATGCCACGTGTTACATCTCAGTCACCTTACATCCCTCTGATTCCCTGTCTTAACTGTAGTACTTATGTATATATGTGTACATATATTTCTATATATGTAATTATATCTATCTACATATGTGTATATGCACTTGTATATATGTTTATATGTATACACCTTGCGGCGAACGTGGCAGCATACAGCAACGCCATCTGCTGTAGGACCTGCATACTGTTCAGGTGTTGGCGTTCCATGCTCCACTGGCTGTTGGGTGTACAGTGTTTGGGGGCTGCCTATGTTGGAGTCACACATGGGGCCACCCATACGGTACACTTTATGGGTGGTCATGTTTGTGTGCCGTCCATTTCACTGTGTGTGCAGGTGGGGAGGTGTCAGTCCATGGGGCCTAAGTTGTCAGAGTATGTGCTATACGTTCCCTCTTTGCCAGGGCATAGGCATATTGGGTACGCCTCCGTCTGCCTACTGGGGCTGGCACAGTGTGTTCATGGTCCTGAACCCTCTGTGCCTGGACTGGCCTTGGCAGTTGTGGTGGGCTTTGTGGCCCTTCACCATTATGTCCCTGCAGCAGCTGCTTCCGCAGGATCATATTATGTAGCATGGCACATACTATGAATATGTGGGCACATGTGCCTGGAGAGTACTGCAGGTCTCCACTGGATGTGTCCAGGCACCGGAACCATGATTTGAGCATCCCAAACACACGCTCTATGATTACTCTGGTTTGTGCGTGTGCCTCATTATGGCATTCTTGCATGTGTGTGTGTGCATTTCTGATGGGAGTCATCATCCACAGCTCCAGTGCATAGCCAGCATCCACCACAAGGTGGCCTTGTGGGATGTCCCCCCTGGCGAATACCTGGTACAGCTGTGAGGCATGCCAGATATGGGAGTCGTGGTAGCTTCCAGGGCTGCCAGCACACACATCCATGATAATGCCCTGCGCATTGCACACGACCTGGCAATTGATGGAGGGGAATCCCTTGTGGTTTATGTAGCGCCTACCCTGCTCCCCAGGTGGTGACTTGATTTGTATGTGCGTACAGTCTATCGCACCCAGTACCTCCGGGTATTGTGCCACACGGTGGAAGTGGCACATATTGCTAGCCAACTCCTCCTGAGATCTGGGGAAGTATATATGCTCATTGGCATGTGGTAACATGGCATCCAGAAACTGGTGTAGTACCCTGGATGCTGATGCCTGTGAGATACCCATTATATCCCCAGTTGGCCTTTAAAAGGTACCTGTGGCCAGTATTTGCAAGCTTACACATACCTTTGTGTCCACTGGGATGGGCTCCCCTCTGTTGTTTCTTGTTCTCAGGGGTGGCCGGCACAGCTCCACTATTTGCTGTAACGTGTCCCTATCCACCCTGTAACGCTCTACTATCTCCAGGTCTTGTAGCCCCTGGTAGGTTACCCTTGGTCTGAACACTCTCCTTCTCCTCTGAGGCCTATGGTAGTTGTCGGCACCCTCCTCCATAACACCGTCTGTCTCTAGCACATGCTGATGGATCACGGCCATGGCAGCACCCAACATGTACATTTTAAAAGTACCCCGTGTGTTTACACCTATGGTGCGGCGTTTGGGAATACGCGGCTGTGTGTTGTGTGCATTCACACTTTATACTATTGTGCTGTACACCCGTTGATGTCATAGGGTGTGTCTGTACGGCCGTATCTGGTGATTATCTTCCGTGTTTTACCGTTGGCACTGCAACACTGTTGCCTTTGGTGTTGCATTACTCTTGCCTTCAATGGATTACCTTTCGACCTTCACTTACTATTTCTGCATGTTGCACCTACTATTTCCTGGCATGCATCCTGCTGAGCCCTGTCATGTTTAGTTTCTGGGACATGGCATATCGTGCGTTTTGTGTGCCACCGCCATTGTGCTGCCTGTCTGCTTGGCTCTGCTGTGTCAGGTCTTCACTCTTTGCAATCTGCTACCTCCCCTACTTTCTTTGCATTCATATGCCTCCCCTATCCCGTTTTGCAGGTTTCTGCATGCAGAGTTGTCAGCTGCTGCAGATTGGCCTTCGTGGGTTGATTAGTGTTGATTGCTCATTATTACTCCAATTACACTTCTTCCGCATTTCCTCATATTCTCAACATCACCTTCCTGTTTCCAATGTTATTTATGGGCGTCGCCACATGACTGGGTTAAGGGAACGTAGTCATCATCGTGCACATGCACCTCTGCGCGCATTGTGTGCTCTCAGCTCAGCTATTTCCCCTCACGCCAGTCCTGCAGCTGTGATGTGCAATGTACAGCCCAGGTTTGCTGAGCTCCAATGTGCTTCCTCCTACAGTGGCACACCCCTCTGCAGGTGACATGTATTCCCTCTGAGCCACTCCTCGGCGTATTACCGCTGCGCTGTTTGGTACAGCCTTACTCCGGTGGGGGTTTTGCGATTCAGTATTATCTGCCTCATTTGCATGGCATTGACTACTAATTCATAGTTACCACGCCAAACACTGCCGAGAGTCCTTGGCAACCCTTGCACTGTGGTTGTGGCTTTCCATGCATACCATGGTGTATTATGGCTGTGAAGCTGATGTTTATTACGCTGCTGTTTTATGACATTGTCATATTATTTCATTGTTTTGCACCTTCCACAAACATGTCCTGGGGTTCTGCTGTGAGTTTCTGTGGACATACCATTTATGTTATTATTTACATGTTGTGCATGTTTTCTTTTGACATTCTCTGTGTATTTCACCATTGGCATATGGTAACAGTGTGATACCTGAGGCTGACAGCCTTCTGTTACTCCTATGTTGTGTTTGGGAAAATGTAAACCGTTTTTTTTGGTTTACATTGCCGTGGCCTTATGCTACATCTGCGCCACTTCGTGGATCACTATATGCCTTCATTTGCATGGTGCAACACCGCACATGGGGTGTTTAGCATACCTACGCCAGGGGCGGCGCAGATCCGGCGCACGCCGGTAGTGCACGTGGAATTGGATCATACCTGAATTGCTCGGCGGCCATATTTGGCATTGTAACGCCTACGCTATGCGTGCGCCTGGCGCAAGGTTCATGAATCCCGGGGTATGTCTCCAAAAAATTGCTAGTCCCTGCTGACCACATCTGCAAGGACTCATGGCACTTCCTAAGGACAGTTCACCGTAGACTGTTTTCTGCTGACTTGTTAATGGCTACCATTGATATAAAAGACCTTTTTCCGAGCATTCCACACATTGAGGGTCTGGAATGGTTTGGACAGGTGCTGATTTCAAGTGGTGCACTAAGTGGCAAAACCATTAATTTGGTTAAGGAATTAATGGAGACGGTTCTCGAGAACAGCTATATATTCTTTAATGGGGAGTTCTACAGGCAAAGAAAATGTGTGGCAATGGGGGCTAGCTGTGCCACTGTTTATGCAAATTGTGTGCTTTACTACTGGGAACAAAGATTTGTCTTCAACACAGACTGGGCACCTATGATTAGGCACTATTCCGGATATTTGGATGACATTTGTATTTTGTGGAATGGGTCCCTGCAGGACTTGGGGAGCTTTTTGGATTACATCAATAGTACTACTAGCTTTCTGAAATTTACCCATAGTATTGATCGGGACACCTTACACTATTTGGATGTAACTTTGATGAAGGACTACACTAATCATTGTTTTCAGTCTAGGGTGTACGGGAAGCCTACGTTCTCCAACGCCTATCTCCACTTTAATAGTGGGCACCCCTATTATCAAAAAATGAGAATTGTTAAGGGACAGTTGATCAGGGCCTCCAGAATGTGTAGTACTTTGGAATACTATGAGCAAGAGACTAAGGTCTTGCACGAACTCTTTTTGGAAAAGGCCTACCCGGTAGACTTGATAAATCAATTGATTTTGGAGGTTACTGGCAAAAGTCAATCAGTCTTTCACCCCCTTTTGGGCGCTGGTGTACCTTTGGTGGAAGAATCGGTAAAAAAGAAGAATGACAAGTTTAAGGAGAGTTTTTCATACACCTTTTCTTCCAGCTCACATGATTTGGAAAACATTATTACAAAATACTGGCCCATAGTATCTACTAATGTTGATCTTAAACAATTTTTTCCCCTGATGCCTAGCTTTATCAGAAAAAGAGGTAGAAATTTGAAAGATCTGTTTGAGGGGAGAAAAAATATGGGTTATGACATAAACAATCAGAGGCCTGGCACTTTAAAATACGGTCAATGTAAACAATGTCAATATATGCGTGACCAAGACACCATCACAATTCCCTCAAGAAGGTTTAAGTACAAGTTTCATCAACATTTTAACTGTGCAACTAAAGGGGTGGTGTGCCTGGGTATTTGTACTTTCTGTTCTGGGTTTTACGTTGGTAAAACCGAGAGACAGCTTAGGAGAAGGGTATACGAGCACCAATATGATATCACTAAATGTAAGGACACCAATGCCTTTTACAAACACTCCCAGATATGTGAAGGCATGAACCTTACATTTTTGGTGTTGGAGCAGGTGGTGCCAGACCCACAAGAGGGCAACTGGGAGGCCAAATTTGAGACTCGATAACTGTTCTGCCAGTTGAAATTGGATGCCTGCACCCCTCCAGGAATGAATGAGGGCTTAAATATTAGCAGCATTCTAAAAATGAGAAGAGCACGGTTATAATATGTGACTATTTAGGTTAATTTTGTATAGGTTCACTTGTTCTTCTTTCACCTTCTTGTTTTTCTTCTTGTTGTTGTTGTTATTAGGTAGTGTTGTGACATTAGTCAGAAAGCTCCCTATTTTTTACAATGTCACTGTAAAAAGTTTGATTTATTTATCATTTATCTATCTATTTTAGTTTTTGGAATAAGAAATGTGATTTAATTTTAATTCCAACTTGTAACAATAATTAATCATTTCAAATTTAAAAAAAAAATTTAATTTATGATGTACTTTTATGAATTTTGCACTGACAAGGCACTTTGTAGGGTATTATTACCATTATTGACTATATTAAGAAGTATTTCTTACACAAACATATATATTCAACTTGAGAAACTGTTTTTCTTTGTACTATGTTTTTAACACAACACCATCAAAGGTATTAACTTCTAATTGCTGGGTGGAGTTACCATTTAATTGCACTAGTTATTTAAAACTGATGTGTAATGGATAGCTCTGTTTGTTGCCTTGAGAAAGCCTAGTAATATACTGGGTGAAAGCGCTTGGCTTATCTGTGTTGCTGTTCTATTTAGAACCGACTACGTGTGCTGTTTTTGGAATTAAAAGAAATTTGATTTTATTGCCTGCTGTTGGATTATTTGGCCTCGGATCCTGTGTGCTGTGGACTGTTATATATATGTCAAATAGTTGGAAAATCTGTGAAGACTGACATTACAACATCCCCCTTCATTATCCTTTGGCTTTTTCCATTCGGGATTGCCACAGTGGATCATCTGTTGCCATTTCTGCCTGTCCCCTGAATCTTGCTGTCTCACACCAACCACCTCCATGTCCTCTGTCACCACATCCATAAACCTTATCTGAGGCCTTCCTCTCATCCTCTTACCTGGCAGTTACATCCTTAACCATCCTTTTTCCAATATACTTTACAGCCCTCCTCTGCACATGTCCAAACTGATGTTATTCTGCCTCTCCATCTTTGTTTCATATCTATCCAACATGGTCTGTCCCTCTCATATGCACATTGCTAAACCTGTGCACCCATGTCACACCCAGTGCAAATTGTAACATCTGTACCTTTGACATGTGCAGCTCTGTCTCCAGCATTTTTTTCTCACTGCCACTGTCTCCAACCCATATAACATAGGTGGTCTCACTATCCTGTTGTAGCCCTGCCATATCACATTTACTGGTACTCGTCTGTCCTGACACTCTTCTCCAAACTCTCCATCCTGCCTGTACTCTCTTCTTCACCTGTCCACCACAGTCGTCATTATTCTGAAATGTTGATCCCAATCATTTAAGCACATCCAACTTTACCAGATCTACCCAATGCATCCTCAACATTCTGCTATCCTCCCTCTCATTCACAGACAGATATTCAGTCATAGTCCTGCTGACCTTCATTACTCCCCTCTCTACAGCATATTTGCACCTCTGTATGGTCTCCTAAATCATTTCCCTACTCTCAGTACAGATCGAACTCAACGTTAGCCCTCTGCAGTTACCCCAGCTCTGCACATCAACCTTATACTTAGAACCATACCCAAGCCCTTTCTCTGCACTTCTCATGCAACCTCACATCACCCAAGATATCAGTAAATAGCATGGCTAAACACACCACTGTCATTTCCCTTGAACACTTCCATGCTTCCACAGGTATGTAATTTGGGCCAACAGCCTTGCCAGTATTCATTTCTTTCATAGCTATCCTTACATCCTCCTTGTTAAGCTTTTGCACTTCCTGATTCACCATACCCACACCATCCAATCTTCTCTGTCTCATTTTCTACAGTCATCAGCCTCTCAAAGTACTCTGTCAATGTGGTCAACACACTCTCCTCACTTGTGAGTACATTTACCTCATTATCCTTTATCACCCTTATCTGCTAAACATCTTTCCTAGATCAGTACATCTGTCTAGCCAATCTGTACAACTCCTGTCATCCCTTTGTAGTGCCCAAACTGTCATACAACTCTTCATATGCCTCATCCTTCATCTTTGCCACACCTCTCTTTGCCATGCACCTCATTTCCTCACACTCCTGTCTACTTTCCTCATCTCTCTGACAGTCTCACTCCTTCTTCCCATCTTTCTCTGTATACTGTCTTGTACTTCTTCAGTCCACCATCAAGTCTCCTTGTACTACTTCCTCCTTCCAAATGTCACACCAAGCACCTTTCTAACAGTCTCCCTTAGTAGCTCTGCTGTACTTAACCCGATATATGATAAATTGACAGTGCCACCCAGTGTCTGTCTTAACTCTTCCTTGAACTCCATCTCACAATCACCCTTTTCCAATTCACACCATGTGATCCTTGCTGCTGAACTCACACTCCCCCTCTTTTTGATCACCAACATCATCCTGCTGACCAACATTCTATGCTGCCTAAATACACTTTCCCCTTTACTACTTTGCCATCTCCAATCTCATTCAAATTGGCCCTCCTACATTGGCTATAGTCTACCAGTGTGCATCTTACTACAGTCTTGTAACTCACCCTATGCTCCTCCCTCATGCTATAGTACATATTCACCACAGCCATGTCCATCTGTTTTTCAAAACCCACTACCATCTCACCATCTACATTCCTTTTTAACATCATGCATACCCATCACTTCCACAGACCCTCTGTTCCCTTCACCAACATACCCATTAACATTTGCTGCAATGACCATTCTGTCACCCTTGGGTACAGTCATCACCACATCATACAAATGACTTCACATTTCTCTTTGTCATCCATCACACAACCAAGTTGTGTTGCATATGAGCCCCTGCCAACTTTGGGGCACACACCCCAGTACAACGCCAGGGTACAGAGGCCAACATGCTGGAGGTGGGTGGCACCCATACAATGGACAGGGAGCATGCAGGTAAGGGCCCAGTGGGGATTAGTACACTAATGTATCAGACATACTTGTATCTGTGTTGTATCTACATCCAAATGTCAGGTCTGATTGCAATTGTGGATGGGGTTTCATGAACATCTATGAAGAGGACAGAATATTGTGTATTTTTGGGTTTGTACTGTAACTGTGCAGACATGCTGCATTCATCCTGTACCAAGGCCACATGTGAGTCTGGTGATAATACCTCTCTCTCACAACTACATAGGACCCTATGGTCTGCATATGAGACAGCATCCTGAAGCTTGTGAGTATGACATTGTTCTGTTGTGGCCTGGCAATACTCCAGGCATGTGAAGGGCATGCAATTTACCATGCACATGACTATCAGTAATATCCATATTGCTTTATGTGCATGTTCACTTGTGGTGGGGTAAACACAACTATCAGTAATGGCTATATTGCTTTATGTGCATGTTCACTTGTGGTGGGCTAACATCACTGCATCACAGTGGTCAGCACTGGGGCCTATCTGAGGTGAATTCAACATTCCTGTAGCATACCTCACAACTTGTCAGTGCAAGATATGTAACAACTTGAAGAACAGCAGCAAGAAGAAATCCACAACTGGCCACATCACAAACACAGGTTTAATAAAAAAACTCAAAACTCTAGCGCCTCAGCTTAAAGCCTTCCAGGAGTAATATGTTATGAAGTTACAGTCTTATATAAAATACTCTTTTGAATTTCTGGATAAAATACAGGACATTAAGTGGAGTAGTGATATGTACTATGTGGTTATGGATGTGAAAAGTTTATACACTTGTATTAGACATCAGGATGGCATTAAAGCCTTGAATTATTTTTTGGGCAATTCTCCCCTGTCCTGTTACATAATAGAACTTACACAATTTTGTTTATTAAATATTTTTTTTGTCTTTGATGGATGTGTATACCACCATTTGCAGGTTACTGCCATGGGGGCATTTTTTGCCCCCATGTATGCAAATTTGTTTATGGCACTTTTTGAGCTCAGATATTTGTATAAGCATGAGTTTGTGAAAATAATGTTATTGCCTATTACAGATACATAGATGATTTAATTTTTGTTTGTAAAGGTGGTAGACATGATGTTATGAATTTTCAGTTGGATTTAGAACAAAATGTTTATGGTGTGAAATTTGATGACATATACTGTGGTCGCATGGTTCATTTCCTTGATTTAGTTCTAGAGGGTGTTAATGGTGGAGGCATTAAGACATCAATACATAGGAAATTTGCAGATAATTTCCATTTTTTGCATGGGGCTAGTTTTTATCCCCAACATTTGCTGGAACCCCTACCCTATGGGGAGTTTCTTCAAGTGCACAGAATTTGTAGTGATTGGGGGGATTTTGTAAGAGAGTGTAGGTTTACATGCTTTTTAATAGGGGTTATAACTACAATGTAGTTAAGAAGTCTTTACAAAGAGTTGTAGCATTTAGACTGGGGTTAAATCAGTGTCAAAATGTCATGCATGGAGAAAGGAATAATACTGAATCTTGCAAAAATCAGATATATTTTGTCCAATGTATAATAGTCTGAGCAATAGGATTAATAAAATATTATATAGCTGTTGGAAATTTTTACTTCAGGACATGGAATTGGAGAGAATAATAGCAAATAGTCCTTGTATTTCCTACAAAAAAGGAAAACGTTTGAAAGATTTTTTGGTTTCTAGCTATTTCTCTATGCCTAATGAGACACTGCATATAATTCCTGCCATGAGGGACACTCGCCCTTGTGGTGGTTGCTCTATATGTTTCTGTGTTACAAATTTTAAGAAAATAAATGGTGTTAAGTTTTCTCGTGGTGGTAGTTTTTCATGTAACAGTGAAGGGATAATATATGCTCTTAGCTGCCCCTGTAATTTATTTTATATGGGAGAAAGCAAAAGGAAATTTAAAGTAAGAATACAGAAACATATAAGAGATATAAAGAATGGTAAAATAGAAAGTAATGTTGCAATGCATTTTAAAACAGTTCATAATGCTGATCATTCTTTGTTAAAAGCTTTTGTTTTAGAGCACGTTTTTATGAATATTGGTAAAATATGTGATATTAAGGAAAAACTTCTTTGTAAAGAATCTGTTTATATTTTAAAGTTCAATACTATGGTACCTGTAGGCTTACATTTAGAGATTAATTGGAAACAATTGCTATGTAATTGAATAATTAATTGATGAATGGTGTTATATAAAGTCTGTGTAAAGCTGTGTGTTTTGTATTACTCCTGTAAGGCTGTAAGCTGAGGTGCTAAAGTTTTTTTTATTAAACCTGTGTTTGTGCTGTGGCCAGTTGTGTATTTCTTCTTGCTGCTGTTCTTCAATTTGTTACATACCAGATTTTTGGGTGGACCATGGCCACTGATCCATCCTACAGTTTTCCAACGGCTTTAAGGGAAGATTCTACAACAATGCAGACTACATCTCAGAGAATCCAGACTACCTTGGACAATTATGTTGCTCAAAGTGTCTCTTCTAACAATGTACATTCCAATACAAATGTAAGTGGAAGCTTTACAAATTATATGGAGAAGTTGATGGGGGACAGACACATGAAGCTTAGTAATACTTTTTCTAGTACTGGTTTTAGCAAGCTTGGCTTATCTGTGGACAGCCAGGATTTATGTGACACCCTGGAGAAGTTGATGCTGGCAGAAACTAAGGTGCATTTAAACATTCTAGGTTTACAGTGTTATTTAGAATTGAAAATAACCCCTAGAGGTTTACAGGCATTTTAAAAGTCCCACTACCCCCTTTGACTTAACTAATAATGATGACAAAACCTTTTGTGACTGCTGGGTGGAAGAAGCATACCACTGTGCAAGTGAGTAGGTCTCTATTCTCATTGAGAGAGACATGCTGAAGCAAGCAAAGTTAAAGGAAGATATAAAATGTACTTTTTCCAACTTGTCTCCCTTGCTTGTTCCCTCTCAGGTTGATTTGGTGTTACAGGACATGAATGGCAAGCTTAGGGAACTAGAATCTCTCTTGATTGAGAGAAAGAGAAGTAAAATCAAGAGGGATTCTCGTGATTATGAGAATAAGTATGCTTTTCTTTGGAAAACTAATGAAAGAAGGGACAAGAAAATTTTTCATTCAAATGGGGGTTTACAATGTTTACACTCAGTAACTTTTGCTTCTTCTGATGGATTAACAAGTGGGTGTGACAGTGATGAATCTACATATTCACCTCTTCCCAATGCCCAGTGTCTGGAAGCCATGCAGACTTTTTGAAGACAGGTAGATGACCAGAGTAGACAACAGAACAGAAAAAGGAATAAGAACTTTCAGAGACAGAATGTTCATACTTGATCGGGCTATAGACCTCATTTTAAACGAGGTAGATGGAACTGAAAATTTACCAGTAAGTCTGGATAATGTGTCTTTTAGTTCTAACTGTTTAGTGAATTTGACAGGTTGCAATTTAAATGACAATGAGTGCCATATTTTACAATTTGGTTTAAAGTTTGTACCTACAGTTATTCCTTGCCTTCACATGTTAAAACAAGATGTTTTTTCCCTGGTTAGGAAATTGCATTTAAAGTATTTTTAATAGGATAGACAGTGCAATGAATATTGAAGTTTCTGACAATGCTGACTCAGAGAATGAAAGTTTTATTTCTTGTATGTCACATGGATTAATAAAATATTATATAGCTGGAAAGTTTTACTTCAGGACATGGAGTTGGAGATAATAATAGCAAATAGTCCTTGTATTTCCTACAAAAAAAGGAAAAAGTTTGAATTTTTTTGGTGTCTAGCTATTTCTCTATGCCTAATGAGACAATGCACACAATTCCTGCCATGAGGGGCACTCACCCTTGTGGTGGTTACTCTATATGTTTCTGTGTTACAAATTTTAAGAAAATAAATGGTATTAAGGTTTCTCCTGGTGGTAGCATTTCATGTAACAGTGAAGGGATAATATATGCTCTCAGCTGCCCTTGTAATTTATTTTATATAGGAAAAAGCAAAAGGAAATTTAAAGTAAGAATACAGGAACATATAAGAGATATAAAGAATGGTAAAATAGAAAGTAATGTTGCAATGCATTTTAAAACAGTTCATAATGCTGATCATTCTCTGTTAAAAGCTTCTGTTTTGGAGCAAGTTTTTATGAAAATTAGTGAAATATGTGAAATTAAGGACAAACTTCTTTGTAAAGAATCTGTTTATATTTTAAATTTTAATACTATGGTATCTGTAGGCTTAATTTAGTGATTAATTGGAAACAATTACTATGTAATTGAATAATTAATTGATGAATGGTGTTATATAAAGTCTGTATAAAGCTGTATGTTTTGTATTACTCCTGGAAGGCTGTAAGCTGAGGCACTAAAGTTTTGAGTTTTTTATTAATTTTGTCAGTGCAAGATGTCTGGACAGAGGCCAGCAAAATGGGCTGGACAAATGGCCTAAGGTAGGGACATATGTGACACATTACTGGTATACAGTCTATATAAATTGGGTACACACCCCTGTTAAGATGCAAGGTGTTTCTGATACATACAAATTGAGACCACAGTATGTCAGTCCACACCTCTTCCAACCTATAATGTGATTCATAACATGAACAGTTCACTTGTAAAACCAAGCATCTGGACGCATGTATTGCACCTACAAGGCTGGCCACATGAGAGGGTGGCAGACTTTGTATCAGCATGATGTTTCAGTCAAGTATGATACCTGATGCTGCCATATGTGTCAGTACACTCATCGTGGCCTATTTGGCTACAATATCACATACGTGGGCATTGTTAAGGCATGCAGACCTCTTCTGATCACATATAGGTTGCAAACATCTGGATATTCCAGACACATCTGTGAAGAGGACTGTACAATGGTTTGATTTACTGAATGTGAGGCAGGTGCTGTTACCATGCTATATAAAGTTGTGGCATTGGGAGGTGGTCACCAGCCATGTATGGTACATACATCAAAATAGTATAAGCCACACAAAATATGATCCTCACACACACACACACACACACACACACACACACACACACACACACACACACACACACACACACACTTGCCAGTGTTGGTATTAAAACTTCTTCCTTCCTAAATAGTTATTCCTACTATAGTGCTACACAGTTATCAGACATGCCACAGAGCTTATACATTTTCACCTATTCCAATGGTACTTCTAAGGTGGGAGACATCAACAGGACTGCTAACTTGGAGTGAGGGGAAGTGTAAAGGGTAGTACAGAAGTTGAAAATGGTATAACTTACATACTACATAATTCTCACATAGATCCAAACAGTTGGTAGTAGTGTGACTAGAACTCCTGCCTATCTATTTATTTCTACTATAGTGCTACACAGTTTTCACACACACCACATAACTTATACATGTTCATCTAGTCCAAAGGTACTTCTAAGGTGGATGACATCAACAGGGCTACTAAATTGGAGTGAGTGGAAGTGTAAAGGGTGGTATAGAAGTTGAAAATGGTATAACCCACAACCTACACAGTTCTCACACAAACACACACACATATTCAAACAGTTGCCAGTAGTGAGATTAGAACTCCTGCCTATCTAGTTATTTTTATTACAGTGCTATGCAGTTATCAGATACACCACAGAGCTTATACATTTTCACATACTCCAAAGTTACTTCTAAGGTGAATGACATCAATAGGACTACTAAATTGGAGTGAATGGAAGTGTAAAAGGTGGTATAGAAGTTGAAAATGGTATAACCCACACACTACATGATTCTCACAGAAACACACACACTCAGTTGTCAGTAGTGAGATTAGAACTCCTGCCTATCTAGTTATTTCTACTACAGTGCTACACAGTTATCAGATGCACCACAGAGCTTTTACATGTACACCTACTCCAAAGATACTTCTAAGGTGGATGACATCAACAGGACTACCAAGGGGAAGTGTGAAGGGAAGTACACAAGTCAAAAATGACATAAGCCAGGCAGTACATGATTCTCACACACACACTTGTTAGTATTGGGATTAGAACTCCTGCCTATCTAGATATGTCTACTATAGTGTTACATAGTTACCACATGCACTACAGGGGTTACTGAATTTTCAAATGTCCAAAGCTGCTGATAACTGCACAGATGAGGTAAAGTATTACAGGTGGCAGAATGTCTGCCTTCAGTTTCACCATTACATCATGCTAGTTCTTTCTGTCTTGCACTTCAAATAGCATTATAGCTTGGCACTTCACCAGGTTATTGTATCAATAAGTGTAGCACACCTGGGAGCCATCAGCAGTACTCATTTATCACAGAAGTAGCCCCAGTACTTACTAGTTATGCCCACCTCTCCTGGCATGACTGAAGTGCAGTTTTCTGTGCTTTTACTCATTAACCTGGTGAACTTGTCCATTCTGAGGCACTGTTGCAACTGCCTCATGTACACAGACAACCCTCTCCTCTAAACTCCAAACATTCAGACCTGTGAGAGTTTTCTATATATCACCCAATGTAGACATGTGCACTCTCCAGCAAAGACTACACTAGCAGGTCAAGAGGATAAGATCAACACCTGCACCACACCATGTGGAACACATTGCTCACCATGATGCCGACTTTGACAGCCATGACATAGCCACAAACCCACCTTCACAGAGGCACTCAATGGACATTTACCCAAAGAGTACAGACAAGCAAGACAGACACCCACTCAGACACCACAACATGGCACATGCCAAGGGACACATATTTCACTTACACAGTGTGCCCCTCAACCTAAGTTCCTATGGCTAACCAACCTTGCACAATACAGTGATCATGGGTAACTCAATACTGAGGCACACACATATCCCACTTACTAAGTTAAATATGGAACAGGTAACAGTCAAATATCTGTCACATGCTAGCATCCAACACATGGCACAGCCAGTTATGGCACTTCAAAACAACTACAAGTATCACTCTGTATCCATGTGGGTGTGAATTACCTGGGACACACCTCCCTGGACTACATCACAAGAGAGACATGGTTGAACTCTCTGATTATGTGGTCCAGGCAGATGTAACAGTAGCCCTGAGTAATATACTGCCGTCACCCAGAATGTTGCTGCAGTACTATCAACAGATGATTGACTGCAACATTGGCTTACTTGTTTTATGTCATTCTCAGGGGATCCAGTATCTCTCTGCTTGGGATAACATGATTGAAAAACCTCAATTACTTACCATAGATGTCCTACATCTGTCAGCCCTAGGTTTCCAGGTACTGGCTAAGTGTCTTGCCACCCCTATAATGCCTTATTAGGCTGTGTTCCAAATGTAATTACCTCAATAACAGCTAGACATGTATGCAGTCTGAGGGCCATGCTGCTCAACATCTAGCTGTCAGGATGCAGTCACTCAAAGCACTCTTCAGAGTGGAGGACATTAACATTTGTGCTGTAATGGAGAGGAGGTTCACAGCAGCAGACAGCAGCCCTGCAGTAACATACTATAACACATTCAACAGCTGTCAGCCCCCAAACATGGACCACACTACACCTCCACAGATGATGTTTTCTCCATATTCATTATGAATAGGAACACCTCCAGACTAGTATCCCAGCATAATGCA
The DNA here is from genome assembly GCF_019279795.1 of Protopterus annectens. Taxonomy (NCBI): domain Eukaryota; kingdom Metazoa; phylum Chordata; order Ceratodontiformes; family Protopteridae; genus Protopterus; species Protopterus annectens. The sequence goes on along the minus strand of NC_056725.1, from coordinate 914,668,478 downwards.
TCAGCGATACTTCCGGTACAACTGCCTTGGGGTAATAGTGCAATTTAGACCATAGCCTGCTATGGGTCCACATCTTTGTCCTTAGACTGTCAATGCACATTCCCCAACACCCTGCCGTCTATGAAGGTCCATCGCAACACTGACATAGTAGGAGACTTCAACTACCCCTCCATCACCTGGGGAAAGTAGCCAAGTGCCAGTACAGTGGCCCAACACTTCCTGGAATTCATTTCCAATGCCCTGGACCAGCTCATACTGACCTGCGGTAGAGGATGCAACAACCTTGACCTGTGTTGGCTACTTAATATGGGACTGTTGCTCATTCACATTTGTTAATCCCTACCGCATGAGATCCACACAGGCTGTAATCAACATGGAATTCAACATGTCAGCCACACCCCCCACAAAGGTAACCACCTTGCAAAACCTCTCCAAAGCTGACTTTGCAGCCATAAAAACAGGGGTGGGAGACTTCACTGCACCCATGGCAATGGGAAATAGCTGCATGACTGTCGAATCATACACATATGCACTGCACCAACAGGTACATGAATGCATGGTACTAGCCATAGCCAACAGAACCCAGACACTGTCCTCCAAACACTGGAAGACAATGTGATGGTCCCCTGCCATTACTTAAGTGTACTACAGAAGGAGGACACTGTTGCAGAAAAGGAGGTGTCCCATGACTGTTGAACCCACTTATTAGCCTCAAACACAACTTGGGTTCACTCATGGAATCCCCTATAGGCATCTATGAAGAAATGCAGAAGACACTGATGACAATCACAAAAGCCTTTGATAGTTACATCAACAACCTCCACAGCATTAAACACAAGTGCTGTGAGTTACTCTATAATGCTAATTTCTATCCTGAGACAACAGATATTGGCCACAATCCAGGCAACATATTCAGTGCCATTTTTACCCCTCTCACCCCCCACAAGAGTACAATCACAATGGCAGATGAATGGCAGGCACCCAGAACTACTGCAGGCCAGGTTAGAACTGCATTGTCCACAGGCAAGAATACAGCTTTCATGGGGCACCAACAATGGCTGTGTTCTATATGACATACAAAGTGAACTTGGACCAAATCTGTGGGCAGAGGTGCTCGTATGAGAATGGCTGCCCATCCAGCCCATGTTGAGAGGGCCACTGCTGCAGTAACCAGGCACATGTTTTGGTCTGTTATGGATGCACAGGCACTTAATGATCGTAACACCAGACAAATGCGCAGGCTGGTTGAAGAACATCTCCCTGGTGCATATGACGATTTTTGTGAACTCATTGGGGACCTGTGTGAGAGCAATGAGATTGATGATAGGTGGTGGGGTCAGGTCGTGGCACTCCTCCACCATGGAGGATCTGTGTTTGAATGTTTGGCGGACGGGAGGCAGAAGCTACATGGAGGTAGCTCAGCACCACAATTAGCTGGGCATGCACTTGGCCGTGCACCATCACGCTCCTGCATGGGCAGTTACACCAGCAATACTGAGGGTGGTATGATCAATGCCAAGACACAGCAGGCCATCAACACATGTTACTGGCTGTTCCGAGCAGGGATGTGGATCCAATGGACATCTATCACCATCAGGGAGCAGTACTATGTCTGGCCTTTTTCCTGGTCTTGCCTGTGATACAAGTATGAGTAAAAAGACTTATAGGCTGGAAAATAAAATACTTGAAATTTATTCCAAAACACAAAGTTAGTTAAGCACTTTCGAGGCAATCCTCTTCATCAGACCTTAATACACAAATAAATTAGCACACAAGGTTTAAATAAAACCAACAACCAATAAAAATTCTTTAAAAATCAGTGAAGCAACCCTCTTTTTTTCAAGAGAGGTTTTAAGGACACAGCACTGTTAAGGCCAGGTGATAAGTGTGCCTTAAAGTCCACTATCCACCTTAATTCAGCATATTTAGTTTCATTGTTAATGTCACCTTCTCTAAAACTCACGGCGTACGACTTGGTTCTTAACTATATTCTTAGTAATGTGTCTAGGATGCATACTGGAGCGGTGAAGAATGTTGTTCTTCCTACAATCCTTCCTATGTATTCTGGTTGAGATATTACCAAACATATTTTTACTCACAGTTACATCCAGAAAGCTGATTTCACCTTTGGAGTGACTAAGGGAGAAGGATAGGTACCCAGCTGTCTTATCAAGGAACCTAATATATGTATCTAATTGTGTCTCATCGCCATGCCAACCAAAAAAGATATCATCCACAAACATTTATAAAACGTAATGTGCTGCTTGTACATGCCAGAGGTAAAAAACATTTATTTCTCCCATTGGACCAAAACAATATTGGCATATGTGTTGGCACATGCCGTGCCCATAGCAACTCCCACTTTCTGAAGAAAAAACTCTCTTTCAAACAAAAAAAAAATATTCTCTAGAGTCAAGTCTAGAAGGGTACATATCATATTGGTTTTGGTATTGCTGAAGTTGCTCTCCTTGGTAAGAAACTGCCTGACATTCTCAATCCCCTCATCATTGGGAATAACCATGAACAAAGGGTTCATGTACAATGTAACAAAGATAACATCAGTTAAACCTACAGTTTGTTGAGTTTCAGCCCAGTCATAAAGATGTTCTAAGAACTGTTTACTGTCACAGAGGACAGTAGTTACCTCATTCAACACAAATCTTAGCTGTTTTTCTACATATATAGACATTGACTCTGTGAGCCAACCTCTTCCTGATACAATAGGTTGAAGTGGGGGGTTTTGTGCATCTTTATGCACTTTTGGAAGACCATAAATTGTTGATATAGTCAGATGTTCTACACTAAAATAGTTCCACTGAATGCCCTCCCAAACCTCTTGTATCAGAGGCACATGGGGTATATGCAACTGACCCTTATGAACATCAGGTGTTTCAGCTAATTGGCAATTCTGAATGCCCATGACTTGTTTTGTCATTTTAATGGACAATTTCAGGCCAATAAAGCCAAACCCACTGGCCTGAAATTGTCCATTAAAATGACAAAACAAGTCATGGGCATTCAGAATTGCCAATTAGCTGAAACACCTGATGTTCATAAGGGTCAGTTGCATATATCTCATGTGCCTCTGATACAAGAGGTTTGGGAGGTCATTCAGTGGAAGTTCTAGCTTTGCTGGAGTTTTCATTTTGCTTTTGCTGATTGGTTTTTCAGTGACCTTCTCACTTATTGTTTTAGTACACTAAAATAGTTGAAAAGATTGTAGTCTATTTGGATAGTCATGAGCAAATCATATAAATAGAAATTCAGTCTGTTGATAATACCAATAACCTAAAATTTCTGTAATATGATTTACACTTTTTCATCGTGAAGCATGGTAAACATCCTAGCTACATAATTTTCAGTATCAAACACAACAATTCCACCCCCCTTGTCTGCAGGTCTAATAAGTAAAAATTCTGTATTAATTAGTGTTCGTAGAGCCTCATTCTCTTTAATAGTCAAATTGTAAAAACTATTACTAGATTTCAAAGTAGCCATTTTCCTAAGGTCATCTTCACACATTTTCACAAAGGCATTCATAGCAGGGGACTTATTAGGAACAAAGCATCTTGGTTTCTTAAACATGCATCTGTCAACATTATTCCCATTATTATCATCATAGATAACTTTCAACATTGTATTCCTGGCAAACAAATTAATGTCTAGGATGGTATCAACTAAATTCATGCCACAAGCTGGTATGAAAGATAATCTTTATTCAGGACCGGGAGTTCCTCTTTGGTGAGAGGAATAGAAGATAAATTAAAGACGAAGTCATTTATCTGCGAGCCCATGTGATCGGGCCTCTGCTCTGAGATGTGGGGTTGGATTCTATCCTTCCCTGTCTCCTGCGACTTCTGGACCTGCTCTTGCATACATCCTGCCTTATAGGCAGAGCCTTGTCCAAAAAAAACACTGACGTACGTAGACATTCAGCATTCTTTTTGTCTTTTGACCCTATGTTCACAGAATTACTGTTGTTGAAAGGAAACATTTTCAGTTTAACTACAGGTTCATTAGCAGTTTGTTTTGCTGTAATTATTTCAATATTAAAATCATTAGCTGAGTTCTGAGCACTTTGCACATTAACAGCATTTTGAGCAGTAAAGTCATTCTCAGTGTCATTTGAAAATATTGCTGCAGCATTACTGTCACAAGTGCTATTTTTGTTTACACTATTGTTAAGAGAAACGGCTGCATCATTAAAAGCAGAAGGTGAAGTCATACACTGTTCAGAAGTGAGAACATCAACTTCAGTATCTATCTCTACAACTCCAGGTACTAATGGCATTTCAGTAGAGTAAGTTGAACAGACATTATGTTTAAAAAGATCGAGATAAACTTTACCTTCTTGTTGACGATTATTAATAGCAGCTACATCAGTTGTAGTTCCTGACACTGTTCCTGCACGGAGACCTGACAGCTTCCTGAATCACTAATTAACCTCATTTGCATGGTTTTCACCAGCAAATGAGATAATTAGCATGCCGCATGGTCTTACATGCAGGAACAGTGCAGACAGGCTCGTGCACGTCGGGTCAGCTGTTTGCTGAATTGCTTGGCAGCAAGACTCCATGCAGGAGCTGCTACACTGTTCCTGCACAGTGTTTTAGCCTTCGTGAATCCCAGGGATTATTTATTATTAAATATATTAAAACCTTTCATTGTGGCTGATATTTGCAGACACATTTAAGTTTTGAGAGTACTTGCATATTTATTTGTTGACACTGTGAGACACTCCTAATAGCCTTGCTCTTAGTCAAACTACCATTTCTGTAAATATCCAAAGAACAATGAGGTGTCAAACATGGCTCAGGCACTAAAAATTTATTAAATAACAAAAAACACAGTATCACAGTAAGCGCTTTCAAGTCTAGCACGGATGCTTCTTCAGACTTTGAAAAAACATGGTGACATTTGCTTCTTTTAAACAACATCATCAAAGCAATTATTCTATTAAACAATGAATTAACATAATAAGCAATATTTATTTATTATCTTTTTGATATGGAGCTATTTATATTGTTGCATCCAATGCTTTTGAAAGTTTTAGAAGTACGGTATTTTCTCACAAGGGTGTTTGTATGCATTGTTTATAAATATTTATTTATTATGTTAATTGATTGTTTAATTGAATAATTGCTCTTATGATATTGTTTAAAAGCAGCAGCTGTCACCATGTTTTTGTCAAAGTCTGAAGAAATGCCCGTGCTAGATGTGAAAGCGCTCACTGTGATTTTGTTGCCATTTAATAAAGTTTTAGTGCCCGGGCTGTGTTTCACACCTCATTGCTCTTTGGATATTTACAGATTTTGTTTATGGACTGAGGTACTTTAATCTCTGGCTGGTATTGTAATTGACACAAACTACCATTTGTATTAATATTAATATTACACAGTAAGACTGGACACCATTTATTAAGGGCCTTAAAGTAGCTGATAAGGAGTTGGTTGATGGCAGTAATAACCACCTTATAGTCTGGGCAAAAGAGGGCATAGCTAGTAAACCTGTCCCAGTCTTGCCCAGGTGTGTGTGTGTGTGTGTGTGTGTGTGTGTGTGTGTGTGTGTGTGTGTGTGTGTGTGTGTGTGTGTGTGTGTGTGTGTGTGTGTGTGTGCAAATCAAACCTCAAATAGTGTGTGTGTCAGCTACTTGGGCAGGAGCACAAATCCCTGGTTGAACAGAGAGGGTGCTGGAGGTTTTGGCTCAGCCAATCAGCTGAGATCTCAACTCTTTAGCTATGTCAGTGGGGAGTCTTACTGGGGATCTGGAGAAAGAGGGAAAAACCAGCCCGGACTGACTGTAGTCTCTGTGTGCTCTTTGGGAAATTGCACTTGATGCAGAGAGCTGCATCTGGAAATACTGTGTGTGTACTTGTTATTCTCCCAATATACATCCCACACTGTTGAAAGTGGTGGGGATTGAGGCTCTTTGACAACTGGTCCACTGGTGGTTCATCACATTATTAGTGGCAGTGGTGGGATCACCACATCACCTTTTGGGATTCAGTGGTATGGATATAGAACTCCTGTAGCCTGTAAACAGTGGTCACTAAAGAAGGTGTTTGTATTCTCAAGCAGCCACATAGTAGACATTCAGAGTTTCATATCACAATAGTTTTATTTATTTTTTGTTAGCTTAGTCAGGGAGAGCAGGTATAGATGTCAGTAGAGAACTATGACAAGCTGACAAGGAGTCAGTTTGCTGAGGTATGCCGAGACAAAGAATTGGTACATGTCAACTTGACTAAAGCTGAAATGATTGCAGCCTTAGTCACAGCTGCATCACTGACCAGCAACCAGGAGGACAAGCAGAGTAGCCTTGGGGATGTACAACTCTCAGAAAATGGACAGTTCCACCTTACCTCAGAGGACTTAAAAATCCATCTGGAGTTAAGAGAGTTGAACTGGAGGCCAAACATTTGGAAATAGAATCAACAGAGAGATTGCGTTTTTTGAAGGCTGAAGAAAAGGAGAAACAGAAGCAAATGGAATTAGAATTAACAGAGAGACAGATATCTGGAGGCCAAAGAAAATGATAGACTGAGATATTTGGAAGCTGAAGAAAATAAGAGGCAGAGGCAACATGAAAAGGAAATGCTGACTCTTCGCCAGGGTCATGAAGGTAATGGGGAAGGGAATAACCAAACCCCAGAAGCAACAAAGGTCAGTAAACTTCTTCCACAATTTACAGATGGTGGTAATAATGGTGACCAAGGGCTTTAGGTATGTTTCTGACCCCCTTACTCCATGGTAAAGCTGTGACTGCTATTTCTAAATTGTCAGATACTGATTGCATAAATTATAATACTGTTAAAAGTTGTTTATTAGAGTGTTTTAAGTTAATACCTGAAGCTTACAGAAAAAAAGTTTTATGAGCATAGATACAAGGCAGATGAAAGTGTGCATGAATATATTGCAGAGTTAAGCACACATTTTCATACATGGGTGAGTGGGTGTCAGGTCAACACTTTTGAAGGTCTGGAAAACCTTTTGGGGATGGAACAAGCCCTTAGCACCTTGCTTGAGGACATGAGAATCTGGTTGGCAGATAAGGAATGCAGGATTGCAGATGAGTTGGGGAAAAAGGAGACCTATACCTAGCAAGCAGGGCATCACTGCACAGGAAAGGGATACCCAGAGCTGCTCATGGGTCTAAGGAAACCCATGGTGGGCAGCCCCTAAACCACCCCAACAGAGTCTGCCCATTAGCACGGGAAGCCACTAGTTCAGGTACTCAGCCAGGATCAAGGGTTAAATATTTCAAATGCAGCCAGTGGGACCATGTAGCATATAGATGTCCACAGAGGCAAGGTGGGGAACAAAAGGTGGGAGAGCTAATAATTGGGAATGACAGAATGCCAGTGGTAAGTTGTCTGGAGACAACCAGGGTGCCAAGCTACTACAAGAGGTTATATCCTATCTTAGTTGATGGGAAACAGGCCATTATTGATAGAATATTGGGAAAAAATCTTTCAAAGCAGAGTGGCATAACTTACTTAATACCAAAGAAAAGAAATGGATAGTCAAATTAGGTGGTCTCTTTCCACCAGGTTTAAATGATAAACTGTAATATATTGTGTATAAGTAGGAGTTATGCCTTGTATTTTTGAGTATAATATTGCCATCTATATTTTTCTGCATTTCTAATTGTTTATTTTTTTAGGTTTATTTTTGCACATAAGATCTATTTGCACTATCTTTTAATTATGTTTTTCTCACAGGAAATGATGTTATTTATTGCTTTATTAGATACTATATTTAAATGCAGTTTCTGTACTGCTAATCATGTCTAACCACTGAGGAAAGCTATATGCTGAAACTGGTCTGGTTATAATAAACATTTACTGCTTCTAATTCCTGGTGCTGGCCCCTTTTTTGTTTTTATAAAAGGTGGGAGAGCCAGTAATTGGGAATGACAGAATGCCAGTGGTAAGTTGTCTGGAGATAACCAGGGTACCAAGCTACTACAAGAGGTTATATCCTATCTTAGTAGATGGGAAACAGGCCACTGCTAAGAGAAACACAGCCTCTGACCTAACCATTGTGAACCTTACAATAGTTAAACAGGAGCACTACTTGCATGGGCAGTCTACTTCAGTCAGAGCTTTAGGTGGGACCCCATTCCACTTACCTTTGGCTAGGGTTCACCTTGACTGGGAGGGTGGAAAAAAAAGCAAGCAAGTAGGTGTGTTTGAGGATATTCCTGCAGATGTCCTGATAGGGAATGAGACTGATAATGCAGTACCTTGTGTGCATACAGTTACACACAGTCAGGCTTGGAGACAAGCATGTGGGTCAGGTAGCCTGAGGGGACCCAAACAGGCTGCATACATGAAGCCAGAACTCGTGAGGTGGTTACTTCAGAGAGGGAGCTACCCTGTAGCAGTGAGACTGAAGGTGAGCCACAGCTGCTTGTGGGTACTAATGTTCCCTTTGACAGAGTGATTGTAAGGGCATAGGTGATTAGTAGTACCCAGGCTGACAGTGAGGCACTGCTGTCAGAGGATACCAGACTTCCAGTGGAAGGGGAGCTGGGAAGGGGTACAAAAAGAAAGTTCAGACAAGCTCAGCTCTAAGACCCTACATTACAAGGCTTGAGAGAGATAACTAGAGAGGTACTCGATTCTCAAGGAAAGGGGGAATCTGTATACTAGGACAAAGGGTTACTGTATAGAAAGTGGACCCCTGAGGGCAGGCTTGAAGGTGAGGTAACAAAGCAGGTGGCAGTGCCCAGAGCCTACCATCTGGCACTTCTAGCCATAGCCCATTACATTCCCTTGCAAGTCATATGGGCATAAAGCATACACAGAGATAGAGAGGTATTATGCAGAACGTTTATTAGCCTGGGATTTCCAGAGATGTAACAGGGTACTACATGATCTGTGAGCAGTGCCAAAAAGTAGGCAAGGCAGGAGACAAGGTCAAAGCTCTTTTGATGCCTTTGCCTGTGACTGAGAAGCCATTTCAGGGGGTAGCTATAGATATTGTGGCATCTTTGAATACTTCCAGTTCCACAGGGAAGAAGTATATCCTAGTGGTAGTAGATTATGCTACCAGATACCCTGAGGCAGTGGCTCTATCCTCCATCGAGGCAGAAAATGTGGCAAATGCTTTGTTAGAGATTTTCAGCAGGATAGGACTCCCAAAAGAAATACTGACTGACAGAGATGCCAGTTCCATGTCAGACCTGCTGGCTTGTCTGTGGATGAAGTACTTAAAGACCATCCTCTACCATCCCCAGACTAATGGTCTGGTGGAGAGTTTAAACTCTACACTAAAGACCATGTTATGGGCATTTGCAGAGGATTCCTATTAGATAAACAAAAACTTAAAATCTCGAACGGCTGAAAAGTTGAAAATGCTGTTCTTCGAAATAGGTATTGTGGGAGGATGTGCCCCCACACCCCCACTAACTATATATACCAACTCTGAGATTGCACTACAGTAAGGAAAGGGTAAATTTTCCGATCGTCACTGTACTGCAATCTCATAATAGTGATTTCAAAGAACGGCATTTTCGAATTGTCAGCCGTTCGAGATTTTAATTTTTCATTTATCTTATAGGGACTAACTGCAGACCAGTTTAAGAGGGAGTGGGGCAAATATTTGCCCCTTCTGTTGTTTGCTTACAAAGAGGTACTCCAGGAATCCACAGGTTTTTCTCCCTTTACATTGCTGTATGGTCATAGAGTGAGGAGACCTCTTGATTTGATTCATGATGAGTGGGAGGGTGAGTGTGAACCCACAAGGAGTCTGTTGTGACATATATCCTAAATCTCAGGGCAAGGTTCAGTGAAGTCATTGGCTTGGCCCAGGAGAACCTGGTAGAAGTCCAATAGCAGAAAAAGGTCTGGAAATATATGCTTCCACCCTCAAAAAATCTAGGATCTCAAAGATCCACAAGAGCTGGAAGCCTCTAACCCCGACACAGCTATTAATAGGACGCGTTAGGCATCACCCAAAGACACCCAACTCCTCCTCATGCTGTGGGAATGGAAAAAAAGCACCTGCAGGTAGAGACCTCGCTGGCCTTGTTCACAGAAATCTGAACCAATGATGGGGGATCAAGTAGATATACCCCAGGGATTACCTCAGTGTCACTGCTCGACAGAGGCACAGCAAAATAATGGGTATAGTTCCCCATACTAAAGGGGTGGCATAAGCCACAAAATGATGGGCTAGGCTTGTAAATGCCCTCGGGCAGATAGCCTAGTATGAACCTATGAACCTATGACAGGAATGCTTGAGCTAGAGAGTATGCTGTGGAGCAGCAGGTTGTGGTTCTCATTGCTGTCAGACACAACAAGCTGCTAGCAACTTGGGGGAGACCCTCCAAAGTGGTGAGGAAGGTCAGTGTTGTTAACTACATGATAGAACTGCTAGGCTGGAGGCATTGGCACAAACTGTACCGTGTTAACATCATGAAACCTTACCATGATAGGGAGTCCCTGGCACTAAGTATTTGCAGTAGAAGGCAGAAGGAGTCTGAGGGGATCTATGGCTACAGGGAGCCAGCCAGCAAAATCCCAAATTACTATGGTGGAGCCTAGGGTTGCAGGCATATGATATGACAATGCAGAACTGTAATAGGGTCAGCAATACCAAGGCAGCTGGAATCTCATGTGGAGTAAGGTATTCTCAGATAGGGTCATCCCTCTCAAGCAACATTTCCCAAGGGTCACTTGAAAAACTAGCTTGAGTCTTCAAGGAGGGAAGAAGTGTGATAACGGGAGATGCTGCCAGCACAGCTATCTGGAATTTTGTAAATAATTATATGCCATTTGTGAATATCAACATGATTTATATAAGATACTTGTGTTACAAATGTATTGCAACTGTATGTCATGTGTATATCAAGCTGGTTAGTAGAGACATATGTGTTGAAAAGGTATTTTGTAAAATACTATGCTTAAGGATGTAGCCACAGTGTGCCCTGCTGGAATAGAACAGAAATGTACAGACACTATTTTAACTGTTTAAATGTATATATTTTAACAGCGAAAACTGAAATACAGGAGGTTAACTTCAGAAAAACAACTGAAATTAAATTACTTTATGGCAGCTAAAGACAGAATGTCTGCACTAGGGAGTTGTCTGTATTGTCTTTATAGTGAAATAATTACTAGTTTTGCAAGCTTATCATAGCAGACAGAAAAACGTATTTCTCCTGACTACAAAGTAGCCACAAAACAAATCCTAAAAAATTCTGAAATGGAATCTCCACCATCCTTAATCCTGGCAAAAAAGGAAAACCCTTTTCCCGACCCAAATGCACTAGATATAGATCTGGCCACCCAATTAAACTCTTTCTTCATCGACTCAATTACCAAACTTACCTCATCCTTTTCTAACAACACTATACCCCTTACTTCTAAATCCCCTCCCATATCCTCCACTATCCCTTCACTCTCAAATATCTCCACCTCTCATCCTCCTCCTTTTGCTATAAAACCCATTCCCATATCTACCATAAAAAAACTTCTCCCGAAATTGAAACCTTGCTCCAATGCCCCCAATAACATTCCCTCATACTTTCTAAACATAGCTGCCAAAGCCATTGCCTTCCTCATATGTATTCTAATCAATCACTCAATCCAAGAAGGCTATGTACCCCAACTTTGGAAAATGGCCTTCATCTTACCCTATACAAAGGGGTCAACAACAACAATATCACAAATTTCCATCCTATCGCCATCCTATCCCCCATCTCTAAAGTTCTTGAAAAATGTATCCATCTACAACTCCTACCCTAGCTTATAGACAACCACTTACTAACTCCCACATAGCATGGATTCAGACCTGGCCATAGCACTACCACTGCTCTTCTTTTCTTCCTCAAAGTTGTTAACAAAGCCTGTGACTCTGGCTGTAATTTATCTACCCTCCTACTGGACCTCTCTAAGGCCTTCGATACCATGTCTCACAACCTTCCCCTAACTAAACGGTCTAATCTAAACCTATCCCTTTCCCATCTCAACTGGTTTACCAGTTACCTCTCAAATAGGCAACAAGCAGTTAAATGGAAAAAAGTCACCTTCTCATTCCTCAACACCCCCACAGGTGTACCACAAGGTTCCATACTGGGTCCCCTTCTGTTTAATATTTTCATAAATGATTTCCACCGCTCAATCCCTAAAACAAACCTTATCCAATATGCAGACGATTCAACTATAATCTGTTCTGCCACCTCTATCCACACTCTCATAAAGCTAACCCAAGATGCTTTCTCTACCACTGAACAGTGGATGAGAGACAATCACCTAGCACTCAATGCCTCAAAAAGTAAACTTATGTTATTTACCCCTTCTAAAATAACCACTATAGATAAAAAAAACCTTCTCCATCACCAGGCAGAACAACACATCTCTTGAATTAGTATCTGAGGCCAAACTATTAGGTGTCTACATTGATGACCAGCTTAAATTCAACTCCCACCTACAAATAAACATAAAAAAGACAAACATGGCATGGTCTATCACCATAATAGCTACCTTACTCCCTCTACCAAGTTCATTCTCTCTACCACATTTCTCATTCCTTCTCTCCTATATGGTGCCCCACTCCTAACCAACCTTCAATCCTCTCTTAAGTCAAAATTCTCCTCCTGCTATAAAAAGATTGCCATGTTTGCCACAAGACACAAATCATCTACCCATCACTGTGGCATCACCCTTCACAAAGTAAATTGGTTAGTGCTTCCCAAATATCTCACCTATATTCAACTTATTCATGTTTGCAAAGTCATTTTCAACCCCTCCCTTTGTCCCTCCCTTTCCTACTCCTTTAAAATGCACTTTGCAGAAAGCCCCTTAACATCCAACAATCAAAACTTGATAGAATTGCGTAAACCTACCTGTCCCCCTGACAAAAATCTCCTATCCTTTGCCCTTGCATGTCAATGGAACTCCCTACTACCATCCATCTGTACCACCCCTAGTTACTCTTCCTTCAAAAACCTCACTTCACTCACACCTAACATCCCTCTGGGAATGCTCCTGCTCCCACCCCACATAATTTCTTCTCCTCTCTACACCTCTGACATCTAATGTAATTCAGTGTCCTATTCATATACTTGTATAGAGTAAAAATATATTTACAATAATTACTTATGTTTTTAACTTTTAATTGTTGGTTTTCATATTTTATCTTTAAATGCTATGATTTTATTTGTACTTCTGTATTTACTGCAACATAATGACTGATTATAACTTTTGTTTTAATGGAGCTTTTCTCCCCAGGATTCCATTGAAAATGGGTTTTTCTTGGCCCAGTAGACCATTCTGGTAAGCTAACTGCAAATAAATAAATAAATAAATAAATATGAAGTAATTCAATTGTTTTATGACTTCTATCATCTGCCACAGATCTGAGGTATATGCATTTTCACAGATAGATGCTAAATACTGCAAATGCCAGCAGTGGGGGCTTCAAGTGAGATAGGACCAGATGACAAAAATTATGTCATTCTACAAGCTATCCCAGCAGTAATATTTGAGATAATAATTTGAGAGGTCTGTTGGAGAAACACAGCATTCTGCATTATGTCTTGGACCTGACAACAACTAGAAGATCCATTCACCATATCTGCCTTGCTCTTAAGTAAGTTAACTAGGGTATAGTAATTCTCTTAGATTTAGTCAGGAATATAGTTACGCATATTTTAAATGTTTGTCTTTATTTATTTGGGACTGTTCTGCAATGTTGCATTAAATAATATATACTGTGTATTTTCTTGTTTTTTTATTATTTATTATTAAATATATTTAAACTTTTCATTGTGGCTGATATTTGTAGATATATTTAAGTTTTGAGAGTACTTGCATATTTATTTGGTGACACTGTGGGCCATTCCTCATAGCCTTTCTCTTGGTCAAACTACCATTTGTATTAACATTACTATTACACAGTAAGATTGGACAACCTTTGTTAAGGGCCTTAAAGTAGCTGATAAAGAGTTGGCTGGTGGTAGTGATAACTATCTTATAGTTTGGGCAAAAGGGAGCATAGCTAGTAAACCTGTGCCAGCCTTTCCCAGGTGTGTGTGTGTGTGTGTGTGTGTGTGTGTGTGTGTGTGTGTGTGTGTGTGTGTGTGTGTGTGTGTGTGTGTGTGTGTGAATCAAAGCTCAGAGTGTGGTGTCAGCTACTTGGGTAGGGACACAAAGCACTGATTGGACAGAGAGGGTGCTGGAGGTCTTGGCTTGGCCACTCAGCTGAGATATCAACTCTGTAGCTGTGCCAAGGGGAAGTCTTACTGGGGATCTAGAGAAAGAGGGAGAAACCAGACCAAGACTGACTGAGGTCTCTTTGTGCTCTTAAGGGAAATTGCACTTGATGCAGCAAGCTTCATCGAGAAATACTGTGTGTGTACCTGTCATCCTCTCTATGTACATCCCCCACTGGTGCCAGAGGTGAAGATTGAGGCTCCTTAACTACTGGTTCAATGGTGGATCATCACAGCATCCTCTTAAGTAGTTTATTTACACATTATTGCATTGATTTTAACTTGAAAGTTATTTTTGAAATCATGATTGGAATCAGTACATGTTGTTTGCTGATAGCCCAAATTTTAAGTGAGTTTTGGATGGCTGACTGCATGTGAGACCTCTGTGAGGTCTACAGAGTTGACCTTGCTACTTTCTCAGTATAGACGGCTATGCAAATTTGTTATATATATATAATATTTTGTGTAATCCTAAGCCATTTTGATAAACAGAGAGGAATCCAAATGTGTTTTTGTAACTCTAGATGTGATGAGGTAATGGTTTTCTGCAAGTAGAGGAAGGGTATTGGGAGAAAGGTATGAATTTCCATACATTGAGAGCCTTGGCTTTGGAAGATATACTATTGTGATCTTTAGCTTAAGTGATGGAAGTGACCACTTAAAAGAAATTGGTTAACATGCTAGTAAATTTAGTTGGAGTGAAACTGTTGTAGACTTTAGGAAGTTCACAGAAGGGTTATAGGTTCCGGAATGTCTACATTTTGGTATCTCTCTAAATTATCTTGTAACTTGAGAGATGATTAAGGAATTCATGAGGGAGGCATCAGCTGTGTTCTGTGTAGAGACTGAGGTAATGGGAAGTGACAGTCTTGTATATATAAAAAGTGAGAGACAACATTATTTGCCACAGAAGGACAATGAGATGCAATTCAGCCATTCAAAATTACTGCTTGTTTCCCGCCTTTCCTGTAACTAGTCTAGTCCAGATGCAGATTTTCTGTACCCAGGACTGTTTATAAGCTTCTGAGTGGTGCCAAAAAGTCTGCTGTTTAACTTTTTCCCTTAGATCTGCTAGTTCTCTCCTCTCCTGCACTTTTATTAGCTTATTAGTCTAGCACTTTACTAGACTTCTTGTAGCAATTATTGTAGCACACAAAAGTGCTACCACCACTAAGCGTTCTACAAGGAAACAGCTCCAGTACTTATTATTAATGCCCACCCCTCCAGACATGTCTAAAGGTCAGTTCCCTGTGCTTTCTCCTATTAACCTGTTGAACTTGGGAATGCTGAGACAA